>NW_027176373.1:7219173-7434173 GCF_023349555.1 Cebidichthys violaceus
TATGAGAGGTAATAACGTCAGAGCAGAGGACTGTTGTGCTATGGAGGATGAGACAAAGAGGTGGTTTAATATAAAGTACCTGTCACCCTGAGGGCTTCTCCAGCTTGTGAGAGAGAGACAAATGTATCAGAGAGACAAAAGCAGGAAGAACGACACAGACAAACTAAGCTCAAAGGAGCAGAAAGAAGCTATTTTCGCAGTTTTCACCTCCAACTCTTGTCATAATTTAGCATACAATATCTTGTCTAATGAGAAGAATCTGAGAACCTGTAGTACATTATTTAACTACATTCAAGGAGAGAGATCTCAGTGTGCTCAATAGATAAGTATATTAGTGTTTGTTCAGTTGCAGAAATTCCAATAAGATTAATTAAAAGGAAGTTGGCACAAACCTGCGCAGCTGTCTCAGACTTGGCGGCGTCAGGTGGCAGAGTGTGAGAGGAGCGGGAACGTGGCGGGGGCTTAGGAGAGGCTAGACCTTGTGGAGAGCCAGCAGGGGGGGCAGCAGCAGCAGCAGCAGGGGGGGGCCCTGCTTTAAGAGCTTGCTGTGGCTGGAGCGGAGTTGAGTGTGTGGGCTGCATCGGTGCCTGGAGTTGGGACTGAGCTGCAGGGGCAGCTGGTTGGGGCTGCATGGGCGGCTGCATGGGTGATGGAACCTGGGGTCTGGCTGCAGGGGGCTCTGCAGGAGGAGGAGCCGAGGGAGGGGGGCCTGGGCGAGGAAACGGGGACAAGTTCAGGCTTAAATTCATCGTATCACATTAATAACATTCTTATATTGCTAATCTGGTATAATGCCATCTGTAGAAACACATTTCCTTACCCAGAGGCAGGTCAGTCGGCTTGACCTGGCCAGTGGCCACAGGGCGTGGGGCTCCAGGGTGGGTGTCAGTGATGGGCCGAGGGGCCCCAGGATGCACCTCTGGAATGGGTCTGGGTGCTCCAGGGTGAGAAAGAGGTGGTTGGCGAGACTGGGGGGGCATACTGATTACCCCTGCCCGAGGAGGGATATTCTGGATGACAAAGAAAATGGAAAAGAGAATAGAGATGAATTAACACATTTGGTAAAAATGAGTAAAAGACAAACTTTGTGAATATTTTAAACTCACGGGTCTGGGAACACCTCCAGGTCCAGGAGCTCCCACTGCTACCTGGCCTCGAGCTGGAAGGGTTAAGACAGACAAACCGGCTACATCAGCAAATATCGTACTACTCTGTATTTATCATGTGGGCTGTGCTCCCTAGGGAAAGATGTAAGGAATAGGAGAGGAGCGTTTAGGGAGATGTGAGGTTTAATAGAAACAATGACGGTAACTTTTAGTAGTCTTAGTACAAAACCAAGTTACACACGAGGGCACTGCAAACCCACCCCAACCTATGATGGAACAAAGATGGCTGACTTAATTAATAACGATGATGACTCTCTGGAGGAGAGGCAGGCCTTGTTCTGAGAGCCAACTGCTTATCACACAGCTTGCAAGCACACACACACACACACACACACACACACGCACACGCACACGCACACGCACACACACACCTCTTCTTTCACTATTCTTGTGTTCCCATGAGACTTAGAGGTCTGCTTCGGTTTAAAACTTCACTGTACAGACACCAAATGCAAGTCAACCCAACTAATCACGCACATCCTTAATGTGACACAGGGACTCAGCCACACACACACACACACACACACACACACACACACACACACACACACACACACACACACACACACACACACACACACACACACACACACGTCACAAATTGGCTAAGCAACCGAACCCTACCGTCCACCCTGGGACAGGCTTATTTTGTGTCAATGTATAAATACATAACACAGGATTACAGTAGACAGAAAAGGGGATGATTTCAGCCTCGTATCATAGCCAGCAAGTAAGTACAAGAAAACTAACCACAAAGACGAGCATTCACGGGACAAATGCTACGTCATGCTTTGTGGTACTCACCTGCAGCTGCTTCTGGCCGAGGGAGAGCGGGGCTTTTTGGTCCTTTTTTTTGCAGCACAAAAGGAAACCAAACCACACTAGTGTTATACACAAAGTGGAATACCAGTCAAAGGAAGCAAGTGTTCCCAATGACAACCCTTTACAATAAGCACTAGGAATAGCGAACGCCAGTAGTAATGCAGCAGAGCAGGGAAGTCTGAGAAGCTGCCAGTCTGAATATCTTACCTGCCTCAGAAGGAATTCCCCACTAATCAGTGGATTACTGAAGCTGAGCTGACTTTAAGACCTTTTCATGTCTGGACCAAAAGGGATTTTCCTTTAACTCACGATATCTCCTCAGTTACGGAAAACCGTGGTCACCAAATCATTATTTGTTTTGGACATAATGATGCACATGCAAGGTATCCAGCTTCCTACTATGTGCAAACATTTCAGTCAGACGGTCTCCTGCATGACTCCTGATTATAATGGGAATCAAGTTAAATTATTATGATGCATATCCTTCCTATTACTTACTTCTGAATGTTTAGATTAAAAAACACAGGAAAATGCCTTTTTTCATTTGCTACTTATTTTGCACTTAAATTATCCAAACAACAGGCTACCAAACACATCTCTTTTGCACACATACAAAAGACTTAAGATGGCCTCTAATGATGAAGAACTGGTAAAAGGTGAATCATCAATGTCCAAAAGGAGCAATGATGACTGGTTGTAAGACTACTAGGATCAGCTAATATTTAAAGACACACCGCCTAGACAGTTACCTTCACTGCCTCTCCTACCAAACAGTGGGTTGGGCCATTCGCCACAGTCTTCAAGTCAAAGAGGGGAAAGAGTATATCAATATGAAAAAATAACCATCATGACTTACCTAAACCTACGACAATGTCTAAGCTAATTAATAATGACACTTTTACAGCACTCACAAATATACCACACAGGAGAATATTATTGTAAAGAATTTACATTCACCAAAATCACATATTAAGGGGAACGATTGTGATGATGCACAAGAAGCACTGCATTTTGAACTTGACCCAAATGGTCAATCAGCACTCGAAGAAAACCCTTAATCTAGGAGTTGTTGTTAATTAAAACATGACTCAGCAACCCCATGGCCTACTTCCACTTCACATTTTAATCTGAAAGTGATTTGGGTGGATGTTTGTGGCAACATGTCGTGTTTTAACGAGCTGAAGCTAAAGCTAAACACAAGGACAGCCCAGTGTTTGAGGGTTTGTGTCACGTTGATGCTTCAGTGAATAAATACACTTGTTTCTGCATCACACAATCATCTGCAAACTAACTATGCTTAACTGAAATGAGCATTGGAACTGATGACAGCCTCCTGATGCAACACTAATGCATTGTGCTTCTCTGTGTGTAGCATCAGATGGAACATAGCAGCCACTACTTTAAATGCTTAAGCCCTGTAAGCATATGGACACACAGTTCAATACTCATCACTTTACCTGCAGAGCCCTTTCTAACTGGCAGAGGACTCATGCCTCCTTCAGGAATGAGGCGAAGAAGTGGGACAAAGGTGAAAATGTTAACACCTGAATTATGTATCTCATTCTATACCATGCTGAAAAATTAAATGTTCACACTTCCAATGTGGGACTGTATTTGGTTGCTCTGACTGAAGCTATACTATTGTGATTAAATTGAGCTTTAATTAGTTGTAGACAAGGTTCAGTCTGATGCTTTACCTGAAGGTGGTGGTGGGCGTTGAGGAGGTGCTGGGCGGGCTGGGGGGGCATGGGGACGAGGGGGGGGCGGGCGTTTGGGCTCTGAAGATGTGGGGGCACCAGGCTGGAAGTCCACAGGAGGCCCTAGAAGGAAAAAAAAGAGAAATCTAAAGATTGTGCTTTAACTGAGGAACAACATTTGACCATTTGCAGTTGTTTTTCCAGACACTGTGAGAACTTGCACATTCACTCACTACAGAAATCCCTAAATTTGAATTTCTTTGAAAAAGAACATGGCTTAATGCCTTAAATATACTTTTCTTTTTCAAATCACAAGTCACACCGGTCAAACATATATCAAGCCATGAGCCCTAGTTTTCTGAAAGTCTAATAGACAAATATCTCATCCTACAATTTGTTCCGCAGCTGTGATTCAGTGTTGACCAAAGAAAAGAGGATCATCACTGCACACGTTTCAATACCACACCATGAAGCATCTTTCAAAAGGAAACAAGTAGTTTACTGGAAGACACACTACACGCCCTCTAACACTAAACATAGATTACATCATCACACACTACATTTTACCTGGAATGTCTCTCCTCAGTGATGATGGGCTTAACTCTTCTTCCGGGCATTACAAACAGAACAGAATTATAGTTTATAGACTGGAGACCGGAGCCTGAGCTGATTCATGGACGGTACTTTTAGCAACCTGATTCCACGTGTGTGTCAAGATGCACATGTTATATATACATATATACCTTGTGATGGGCGGGAGGGTTGTCCTCGAGCAGACCTGCCGGGGGCAACAGGTTCCCCCTGGGTGGGGGAGGGACAGGGACTACTGCGGGGGGAGGGGAAAGGGGAGGATCCAGGGCCCGAGCCTGCTCCAGGCTGAAGGTGCTGGGGAAGGATCTCCTCCACCTCCTCGTCCACATCACCTGGTTATTAAAAAGGCAGGAATTCATAAATTCAAAAAACATGTAACATTGTATAAATAAACTGAGATTTCTGAAGACAAGGATTGGGATTGATTGGCTGTCATCCCTCACCTTCCATATCATAATCATCGTCGCCCATGTCTGTGTCCTCGGCAAGCAGGGTGGAGCTGGCCGAGGTGGGGATGCTTCCACAGATTCTCTCCACACTCATCTCCTCCTCCAGACTCTTGATCCAGCCTGGACTCTTCAGACGGATGTCAATCAGTTTGCCGAGGACCTACAATGTAACCAAGAGCCATAGACAATAAACAAGTGGACTAGTTACCAGGTACACAGTTGACTTATGGAGCATTTGTATAGCTTAGAAGTAATTCATACAATCAGTGATGACTTACAGTGGAAGCGCTGAGAGAAAGCGCAGCAAGAGCAGAGTAACCTTCCAGGAAAGTCACCCACATCTTCTCCTCAACAAACCTGCATAAACAAGGACTTTGTCAATGCAGTCTCACTATCTGAAGGCAATACGTGTCCGTCTGTGTCGGGCTTTCAAGCTCACCTGATGAGGATGACCTCTCCGAATTGAGCAAACTTGTCCAGCAGCTCGTCTATGAGAGGATCGTCAAAGTAGTCGTCGGGGCCGGAGGAGCAGAGGGACACCAGGATGGTGCCGTCCGGAGGCCCCTGCAGGGCAATGACTTCTTTGTAGACCTGGTGTCGCGCCTCCGGGTCCACCTCCAGGATGTCCACGTCTATTATCGACACCACGGGCCTAAAGAAAGACGGGAGACATTGTGATTAAAGAGAAATAAAATATATTTGTTTACAACATTGTTATATTTCACTTTGAGAAGGAAATACAGCAAATTATACCGTTGTGGTGAAACTTAAACAGATCTATCTTATTTACCTGTGGTCTGAGGTCTTAAGCTCAGCCCTGCCATAGTACTTCAGAGTGCCTGCGCTCCAGGGGTTATCTGGATCGTCGTCATTCTCTGCAGATGTAGAAGCTGCTCCTACTACATTCATCTCCTCAGCTGCAAAACATGCACAGATGCATATAAAATACCCTTTTCCCACCAAAATTAGAGCGTTTTACATGGGAAAACCCGATAAAATAAATAATCTTGAGCGCTATTTGCAGGGACATGGGCAGAATTTGTGGCTGAAATGACCAAGAATATGATGTAAAAGTGGCAAACCCTACTGTCTCCACCCGGATGTCATGTTTCCATCATAGCCGATAAATACCTGTGACTACTGCAGAGCCACAGGTATAAAATACAAAATCAAACCATAAACGGCAACAATCAAAACTTCCAAGTATTTTGGTCAGCCTTATCGTGAACGAATGCCGATTGTAACCTTTCCTAATTAAGACAAAAGCCAGATGTCAGTGGGGTTTTTGTCCAGTGGGGGAGGGGCTTAAGAGTGAAACATATTTTTGCCAGTGTTTTAACTTTGTCTGTGTTGGTTCGATTTATCTGCAGATGCTCTGCACCTTACCTGTTTTATCAAAGTTCCACTTCCTCCTCTTCCAGAGTATGCGGTCAGTCCAGGCTGGTGTGCGGCACTTCTCACTGGTGTCATAATCTTCTGAGAAGAGGTCATACTTGTAGGTGGGTGCAAAATCCAACTTCCCCTCGATAAAACCTCGGAACACCTGTTGAAGAAGTTTCTGCATTAGTACACGCGATAAAAAAGGCTCGATGTTGCGGCACACCGTTTTCTGTTGAGAGGAAGTGAAAGTTAGTGCTGTAAACATGCACGTGTGCTGCAGGTCCTACCAAACCAGCATTCTTCTGGTCCAACAACTGGTCCCCAGCTGTCAAGGCTTCCCAGTTTTGCTGTTTGATTAGCTCTTTCACTTCCTCGTTGGGCAGGCTGATCCGATAGTTAAAGTCTCCACACCAGAAAACGTAGTCATGCGAGTACAGCAGACGACCCTGGCAAGGACAAGACGAATGCGGTTATCCTTAAGTAATGCAAAAACGTGTTTGAGGAATCACTTGCTGATGTCATGTTTTTTTTTACCATGGGGAAGGTGAGTCTGCGTGTGATCTCACTGTAGTCGTCATTCCTCTCCTTGACCTGTGACTGGCCAGCAGCAAAGTGGGAGCAGACGAAGCAGATGCTGGTGGTATGGAAGAGCAGGCGGATGGCCACACCTCCTTTATTGCCTGTAGCCCCGCCCATCCCAGTTTTAACAGTATCTACAGCAACATCCCTGAGAGAAACGTATCGAATGCAAAAAATTACATTTGCTACAATAACTGTACGGTATGACTAGATGCGTCTCTCATGGCAATGTGCACAGTTCCTACCTGATGAAGGGTGCGTGCTGTGGGCGGATGAAGACAAACAGACACACTCCCACCAGCTGCTCTGAAGCCAGCAGCACATACTTGTGGTCCCGAGATATGTTTTTTTGGAGCTCAGCTGCCCAGAGTTTCTGGTTTGTAGTGCTGAGACAAAAACAGAAATATGTGTCATAATTAGGGGTGTAACGATACACGTATTCGTATTGAACCGTTATGGGGCTCACGGTTCGGTACGCATTACGAACTGAACAATAGGTTTGAATAATATTAAATTGCTTTTGAAAAAAAAATATATAGCTGAAATTGGTGGAGCCACTGCGCTCAAACATGGCAACCCACCCGAGATAACGTGCGGTCCTTCCCTGATTGGCCACGCTCCTATCACGTTCCCGGATGTTCACAAACAACAACAGTCTTGATTACCGATCGACTACCAGGTTAATTCAACATGGAGAACTGATTACAGGTGTTGTTGACCGTGTTGTCTTTATTAACAGCTGTTGTTCAGTTAAAGTCTGCATTATTACAGAGGAAACAGCTGTTAATGGAGCGATCAGTGAGCGGCGTGACCAGACCTACGAAGCAGACGTCTGAAGTAACAGTTAGCGGCTTTAGAGAGGACGGACACAAAATGGAGGACTTTCCTTTTCTTATTAATGTTTATTTTGTTCTGTACAACCATGTACAACAAGTAGTAGAGGAAGTAAAGGAACAAAACATGGATTGCTCTCCAGTAGACAGAGACTTCAGACACCTGCAGAGCTACGAGTGAGAACAGAAACAACGACACCGAGGAAACGAGTGAGAGATGAGTGTTGACAACATTTATGGATCATAATCTAGTAAACCTTTGTGTGTAAGTGTTGATTTTAATGTAAATATGAGGTGTGAGAGAGAGAGATAGTTACAGTCTTGCTCTAAGTCTGAAAAATAAAACTTCTAAAACTTTCCAGGAAATGTGTCTGTTTGAGTTTATAGAGGAATATTTTAGAGAAGATCTTAAATATCAAACATGACCTTTAATTGTTAAAGACTACTTGAAACTCTCACCAGCGAGGATTTGGCATTTCTGCTTTTTTGCTGTACTGTAAAACGTATCGAACCGTGGCACCACTGTTTTGTATTGAACCGAACTGAGAATTTTGTGAACCGTTACACCCTTAGTCATAATGCAGAAAAAGAAGAGCAAAAAAAAAACGCACAAAAAACAAAAAAAGTTGATCACAAAAAAAATAAGTTACTAAATCTCCTCAAGATATAAAACCAAAAGAATGAACATAATATCAGCCTTGTCGACTCAGGCCTAGGCATCCTTTTTCAGGATTTTATTTCTACTATATATGAACTGTTCATACCATTTTTAATGTAATTAACACAGTTAAATATTTCACAATATTTCTTTTTTAAAGTGAAACTAGTGAGCTAAAGAGAAAGATGTATACAGCACAGAAAAACACCTCTTTTTCTATGGGCTAGTGGTAAACCCCCCCCCCCCCCCCCCAAAAAAAAAAAAAAAAAAAAAAAAACTAAACCAGTGAGTTATCTGACATACCTCGCACTGACAATATTGCCAGCATTTAGTTCAACCATTTCCTCAAAACCGATGGCGAAGATATCTATGGGGTTTGCTTTGCTGTCTGTAAAGAGAAAGAATACACAATAATCAACAAATGTCTGATAAAAATATTATATATTAACATAATATAACTTTGTGAGCAGTATAGTGATTCATTCTTCTTGTTCAAGTAAATGCATCCACCTAGCAAATGCTCAGTTTGAACAATGTCAACTGTTGTTCCCTGGACCCCATGAAGTAAATAATAATTAAATAATTCAATGACTTCCTGAAGTCTTGCCTATAGTGTTCAGCAACCAGCAGAGAAAGTTACTGCACCGTGCAAGAAATAGTCTGGCACACAACCCTCCTTTAAACCAGAGATCTAACATGTTAAATACTGAGTTTAGACATGCTGGTAGCCGCATTTTGTTTCCTTCTGACAGAGCCAGGCTAGTAATTTTTGTGCTAAGCTAGGAATTCACAAATATGTATATTGTACATATTGTACAAACATTGTATCGTTCCTTTCTAATTTTCAGCAAGAAGGTGAATAACCATACTTCCCAAAATGTCAAGCTATTCCTTTTAGCAAATGAAAAAGAGCAGCCCTAAAAAAACATAACCTCCAGACATGACATTTACCACCAGTGAGTGCAGAGGAATAAACACCAACATACCCTGGAACTCAGGATGCCCCGCCTTCTTTGGAGCATCCAACAGCCAGTCGTTGAGCGTCTGGTTGCGGAAAGCAATGCTGCGAAACTGTTTACCCCCGTTGACATTCCAGGTGCCGGTGCACACCCGGATCTGCTTGGGCCTTGTGTATTTATGGTAGTTCTGACACATTCCCAGCAATACTCTCGGGGAGGCTGTAAAGGGGAGGAAAGTATGATTAGAGTGTAAAATGGTTGAGTATGTGTGTCTGCAGGGAAGGAAGTCAAACAGGGGAAACAAAACAAAAACGCAAAAAATCTAATCAAAACCAATGGGAGAACATCCAAATACAACAGAGGAAGACTGAAACAATGTCCTAAAAAATGAGTCATGGGATAAAAGACACAAACCAGTTGAAGTAAAGATGACATTCAAATCTTCAACTTTGGTAATTGCTCATTTCTGTCTTTAAATTTCCACTCAGTGATGTTAAATTTCATTGCAAAATTCTGCATTCTTTTAATCACTATTGCAAAAGCCTGATGTGCGACAGACAGAGGGTTGAACCATTACCAAAATTAGATTATAAATGAATGAACAATAATGAGCAGCAAACACGAATGATAGGACAACTATGTGATGGGGTGACGAGATCCGTCCACTGCGGGCAGTCTGTCAGTTACTATACCTGATTGTAAGACGGGCTCAGTGACTAAGATTGTGAGCAGGGGGGTGGGGGGGAGAGAAGGGAGAGAAGGGCGGGTTAACCAGTGCTTTAACAGATAATTCTGGCAGAGCAGTCGGTCAGCATTAATCTAACTGGGACAGAGAGCTGACACATGGAGATTACGCTCGCATACCAACCCTTCTATCGTGCAGAGAAGCTTCTGGCTAACAGGGCTACAACAGATACAGGTCCAAACTCGTCAAAAATATGTAAACAACTCCTCCACTTTGGAGCAGAAGAGAAGATTTTCTTAAAATTACAAATATAGATGCTGCAACATGTAATATGGAGCAAAAACTTGCATTTATAACATTATTCATTGTACATTTTAGGGAAGATGTGATCTGTTGACTCAAAGTAATATATATATATATATATATATATATATATATATATATATATATATATATATATATATATATATATATATATATATATATATATATATATATATATATGTTGTAAAGAATTACCATAAAGACTGGAAGTGGTGAGTAAGGCCCGAGCCTTATCGGCCAAATCACTGTTGAGAGTGGAGCCCAGCCTCAGGATGTCTATCGCCTCCTGCTTAGAACTGTCAAAGAAGTTGTTCTGGATGGTCCTGGTCACAGAACGAGCGCCATCTTTTAGCTTTCCCGCCTACAAACAGCCACGAAAAAACTAAAGTTATTAGCTATACTCTCACTTTGTGTGAAAAAAAAAGAAAAAAGTTTGTACATTCCACTCCAACCACGGAAGAGAAGAAAAGGAGGAACACATAAGACAGATATACGTCATTTTTGACGAACTGGGAAGAATCAGAACTTTAAAAAAAATTGATTGATGTGCAACATGCCACATGGTGATCATTATTATTGATTCCTCCAAGTTCATCCAATCAAGACATCAGATGTAACCAGATAATGTAGGCAACAATAGAAAATGATACTGTAGTGAAAAAACATTTTCTCTTTTAACTCATTTCTGTCGATCAGTAGAAAGCTCCATGGAGGATTCGAGGGTTGCCAGGTCAAGATAGTATGCATCACATGTATACCTAAAATCAAGTTATTATTTTATTTTTAAATAAAAGAGGTCCCAACTATCCCATCCTCCATCATCCTCATTTAACCCACAGACACTGAAACCAATAACACCCCAGAAATAGACCCACAGCTCAAAAACGACATAGACTGCCTTGTTCACTTACCACAGAGGTAGAGAGGTCCAGAGGACAGCAGAAAGAGATATCACACAAGAGTTTAGAAACTGAAGCACACAGAGGAGATCCACTCTGTCACTGCATGCACAAGGCATTGTTTTAAGTGCTATTTATGGTTAAAGGTAACACTTTAGATCCCCAGTTCTGTTTAATTTGAGGGCCACAAAATGTGCCAATTCTTTAAGTAGATATGTATTTAATGAGGCACAACTTTGATATATTTGGAAATCTTGCCTGAGCTAAAGCTTTATTTTTCTTTTCAGTTGGAATAGTCTTTATCACGTATAAGTGTTCATCAAGATTGTCTATTCCAGAGTTGCTGATTAAATATCAACCCTTTTACAATTGGCTTTACAAAACGCTGTCATTCACTTCTTCATGTCCCCAGGCAGGATCAACAATTGGGTGGACGTTGTTGAAGAAGCTGAGCTGTACCATTAAGTGCTAAAATTAATCAAATCTGACAAAACCATTAAAATCCTACATCAAATGCAGCTATGATAACCTGCTGTGCCTTAATATTGCCTCAATGGTGAAACTGTGAATGTGTATTTTCGTGTACCTTGGCCTTGCCATCCAGAGCACCAGTGCCCGCGTAGATCTTACTGACGGAGTCTCCATTGGCAGACCACATTGTCCTGAAAACCTCCTGGAACCTGGCCACCAGCTGGGGTTTCTCAGTCAGACTCATTTCCTCCAGCTGCTTTGGCAGCATCTGGTGAGGAACGGGGGGGTGGGGGTGGGTAAGACTATGAGCGTCAATATCACAAAAAATGAACTTTGACGGAAGACATGCAAATACTATTTTATAACAAAAGAAGAGCATACTGTGTCAGACTATTACCTCAAGGGCAAAGAAGGCCTGCACACTGTTGGTTCTATCCAAACAGTCCAGGCAGTTGGTCCTAATGGTCCCACCCTGAGTCCTAAAAAGGCATACGTTCTAACGTTAAGGATCAATAACAAACATTGCATTGACTACTACTTAATTCATGTTTTTTGTATGAATTCCTCACCTCACGATGCCCATCTCTCCAGAGTAGTAGAAGAACCCGCACTCTTCTGTGAACTTGTTGAGGTAGGGTTTGAGGACACTGTGGAGTTTGTCTGCTTTTCCTCCCTTCACATTTTGATGGTAGTCAAAGTTCACCATCTTCACTGCTGAAGCATGCTCTGATGCCTTCAGGTGACTCTGACAGTGACCGAGAAAGGAAGAAGACTTATTAACAGAAACTTTAACTGAATGCAAAACCGTTGTGCGTGCAAGGTGTGTTGCCTGTACCTATGAAGCAACATTAGTTTGCATTCAGGAGCGCAAACCCAAAGGCTTCTAAGGAAACCTTTGGTTGTAGTATGTCAACATGTAGTTCATGTTTTAAAACGAGGGCTCAGTTAACAGCCGGCAATACTATCAACTTTGTTTCATCAATGAAAAGATTGACATCACAGATAAAAACTTAGCTAAACGATGACACACAAGGAACAATAATATTTCACACACAGAGTGAAAATAAAGAGCTTCCCTGCAATTTGCGTTGTGCACTTAAAATCCACCCCTGACGATACAACATTTCTGGATATGACAACCAGGAAGTGCCTTTAAAATGAATCAATGAAATACAGCTTTAAACCTGTATTTGGGTTAATAATCGGTTTTGATGCACACTATTTGCTGCCGGTGTGTTTTGGACTAAATCTTCTTTGTTAGATTTAGTCCAGATAAATGTCTTATAGTACATGTCAGTGTAAAGGGACGGAGAACGGCTGCTCTCACCTGAAAAGCTTTGCTGAGCATGTGTTCCCCTTCCTTACTCCCAAGCAGGTTGATGATCACTTGTTTACCGTACAACCTCCGCAGTGCAGTAAAGTGTCTGGACAACAAATATACAAATCACATAATAAGCATCAATAAGGTCTCAAATTACATCACAGACTAATAGTGCATAAATTCTAACATTTATCGTAATGCATTAAAGTCTCCATGCTAGAGCTTGATAATTACACAAAATGTATATTGCAGCCGCAATTAATATATCAGGGCTACAGCAGCACGACAACGTCACATCTCAACATCTGCTGGGCTGCTGTACAGAGTTACAACACTGACAAGCCTGTATCATGTTTCTTTTTACAAACCGTTGTATAGTAAAAGGAATGCACATGACTTTGAAAGGGATTTGGCACATCAACAATGGCAAGAAATGTTGATTTAGGCTTCATTTCTGAAGTCAGCAGGGAAATATTACAGTCAAAAGCTGTATAAGTCTTATTACTTATTTGTATTTCAATGCATCTTTCTTCAGCTGTGACATTCACTCGCTAAAATAGGAAATACAACTATGTATAAGATGGGGATTCATCCAAAGATGCACTTCGGTAGGGATGTGTTTTTGCAGAGTTGTAAAGACTGGAGGGACAAAGGAAGGGACATTGCCAAGAAGAGACACTGAAATAATGGCGGGCCTCTGAACAAACTGCTTAAATACATTGCAGAAATACAGTAGATGGAGAGAATAGCAGACCTCGGCTACTGTTAGTGTTTATAAAAAGATGTTCTTGTTAGCTTTGTACTATCTCAGGAATTTCAACACAGAAATCTTGTCACTGCAGAAACTGACAAGATACAACAACGGATGAGTCACAAGTCCGGAGAGATACTGAGAAAAACTAGATGCATTGCCAAATACTTGGTGTGAAGAAATGACTAATTTGTTTCAAAATATAACTGGTGTACCATCTGACGTGCTTGCCTCAACATGTTCAGGATACTGAAAAGCAAGGGGGGGTGGGGGTAAGTTGATATTTGGGCTCAGCTCAGTCAATCCTTAGAAGTCCAAGATATCTAGAAATGACAGAACCACTGGTGGACTTCACAGAGTTCCAGCATCACCTATGATAAAGTATTTATTATCAGGCCGACGGCTTCGTGAGCGTGGCTGTGTTGTGGTATTTGAAAACACTGACCCACTGTCTGTAATGTGTCCTTTCTGTTCCCTTCAATAAACCGGCCTCTGAGGACACACTTCAATTAACAAGTTCTCCTCTAAGAGTCTGGGGAGCTTTTCTCTATTAAACCTCGGGCGGTGACTGCAGGAGACATAGTATTAATGTGTCTCCTCTGCTCCTCAGAGGAACGGTAACCAGTTGAAGGACAGATAAAGCAGCTGGGAGCTGCTACACATTATTAACATGTACAGTATGTACACACACACACACACACACACACACACACACACACACACACACAGTGCACAGAACATTTACCTTTCAAATGCTGGTGCATTTGCCTCAAATCCCCTTGAGAGTTTGACACGATGAGAGCCGACCTGCAGGTCAGAGACAGCCAGAGAACACACGCAAAAAAAAAAAAGACACAAGTCACGGTGTTCTTCTTCACTTCAAATCAAATCCTTAAAAAAGGAAATTTGCACACACACACACACACACACACACACACACACACACACACACACACACACACACACACACACACACACACATTGCAGATGACCAGAAAACCTGGTGGTGAAGTTGGGTAAGCAATTTTGGATAACAGTGGAAATGTGACCTTCATGGTGAAAAAAAAAAAGATGGACAAGCCATAGGACCACAGCAACGCAGGGTCAGCAAAAGAAGATTTGTTCATTCAAAGACACTGACCAGCAGAGAGATCTTGTTGCCCGTCACCTTTAAATACATTTTTTCACCTCTTTTCCCTACCCTTCACTGCCTAAAACGCTCAGATTTTATTCATCTTCTTTTGCTTTCTAAAATACCTTCTCTTCCCATCTCTGATGGCTTGTCATTAATTTAAAAAGAACAAAACGTCATCATCCCTCCTACAGCATTCAGTTTCTGCTTCCTCTTTCTCCTACTGGTCACACAAGTCAGGTCACAAGCGTCATACGTGCATTTTGGGTCTAAACCAGTCAAAGATTATTACCGCTGCATTGTCTCTGAGGTTATTATCTGCCCACATTTTCAAAGCATGCGATGCTAAATATTTTTGCTCTATGCTGCTGCCATTTTGTCCCTCCTTACTTTACTCTTTCTACTGTTGTGCAGGTCTATGCTATGCATATTTAATAACTTCCTGAGATGGCATCTGAAAAGGACTCAGGTTACAGCTTAGACCAAAACCTCTTCCCATCTTAGTCCAACTCTACAGCAACAGATAACACCTGGAGTGAAATTTGTGACATCAAGCTCTCACTTTAATACCAACAGCATTTAATGCACACGAAACATTTAAAGGTTACATACGTCATGACTATTAATCATAGACATTCGTCAACCAATTCATTAGACATTTGATCATTTGATTGATTGTACTTCTTAAAGTACAAAGCATATTTGTGAATATTATTGTGACGCCACATGCGATCATATTCCACTGATGGTTCTTTCCCCAAAACAACCATAAAATAATGATAAATTAAGATTTTGTCATCAACCGGGACCCTAATAGACTAAGAGGGGGAAACCCTACCACTTGAATGATTAACATGTTTCATAGTAGGGTAGTTAACCACTAGTTCTAATGTAAACTAACTGTATCGCGATTAATAACTCTGCATCTGGATAAAACTGAAACTACCCATCCTGCTTAGGGAATGAATCTCAGACTAAGGAAAGGGGAGAGTAAGCCAACAAAGCCACAAGGGGAATAAGAGCTAAAACAGTGTTTTAAAAAGCAGGAAGACTACAGTTCTGTCTGAAAACAACCCCGAGCCTACATCCCTGTGTTTTGACCAAACCGTAGACATTGGATAGTTGTTAATTGACAATATGGAAAAATTCGCTACAGTTTCCTGAGGAATAACAGCAGCTTAAGTGAAAGGGAAGTGGTTAGGGGATGTTTTCAGACCAGGCTCTCACCTGACCCAAGAAGTCTGGGAGCTGAGGGAAACAGAAAAATGCCCTTTACCAACCACTATATCTATCGGTAACCTCTCCCACGGCTGACCTAATCCACTAGTTTGTGCAATGTCAGGACAAGGGCCGGAGAATCCCAGCGATGTTGTTTATGGTGTGAATTTAATACTACTGTGTATGGGACCTGGGTAAAAATCCATGTCTTTGGCATTGCACAGAGAAAGCCCTATCTGCAGTATGAAAGCGCCAGCACCCAAAAGAGCCAAAAAAACACCCCAAAACAAAAAGGTTATACCAGGTGGGGATTCTCATCCATCCTATCAGGGTGCCGATTCTCATTCAGGTGCAACCAAACACCCTTAATGGACTTTTTCTGAACACAGCACGGATACAATGTGTTAAAACTAGGATAAAGATACCCAGTGTAATTACAAGGAGACGTTTCATTCCCCACATATAGCCAAATACAGTGTATTTTAATTAAAGTGTTTCTTATTGTTCCACATGGACCTCATCAGAGTTCAGTGTTTACACTTACACTGTGCAATCAACTGGGACTGATTGAGCCTTATCTGCAACGGCAGCTTTTATAGAACGGGCAGGACTACACAAACATGAGCGCTGCTTTAGGATATTCAGATAATGTGGCTGAATATAAGTAAAACCTCACGGTCACGATTCGATGCTGGCTTTATGGGATGGATATAGTTTCCATTACCTGGATTCCTGGCTGTTCCCAGAAAAGAGGAATGGACCCACGGATCTGTATGAAGGAAGAAACTTTGTCGTCCAGGAAAATAACCTGTTCAAAACAATAGCAACGTTGGGTTACGCTCATTAGCAATGTGATAAAACACAATTTGTAAAAAAGACATTTTTCAAAATGTACAGTAACGTTATAGGAGGATTGAAAGAACAAAAATGGAACATAGTACAGCCTTTATGAAGAACTGTTAACTAACTAGAACACTTGACAATACAATATAATCTAACACAAAAATCCTGTAATTACAGCTACACATATGAAGCTTCTAATGTTTCATTTCTATTTAGACTTCTACTGAGACGTTGAATGACCTCTATGGTAGTTTTTGAGACAGCAAATATTGGTGTAGTTGTACTGCATTACACTGTATTATAACTGTAGTAGTTCCAGTTATTCTGTCCAACGTACAACTTCGTGTTTGTTTGCTGAAATAGGAACTATAAAAAAAAAAGGGACAATGCAAATCCAGTCATTTGTCACAATGAAGAGCTGGGAAGTAAGCTGGCATATTCAAATATACAGTAAAAGCAAAATACTGATTGGACTGACGTTTACTAAATAAAGAAGTTGAACTATGGCAAAAGTAAAAGGCTTCAGACTTGAGCTTGACCAATAAGTGTGCTGGTATATCATCATCACTAGCACAATGCTGCTGGTTTTCCTGTCAGGGTTTAATGTTACCTATGAATCTATAATTCATTTTGTTGAACAATGGCATTCGACGGTGACGGCACAAAATGCTCGAGCAATAAGAGTCTCATTGCTAACGCCGTACCATGTTTTCTCCTCACCAGTCAATAGATAACCAGTGTTTAAACAGGCTGTATGAACCAAGGCCATGTGACCATGCACACAGCATATAGAAACTGATAGAACTAAGCGGGATTCAATACAACTGTCAAAAACCCGTCACCTGTTCAGTCTCCACAAAGTTGGCCACCTGTCCGTCGTCATTTGTTCCGCGGACGTTGAATCGCGTGCCGGCCCGCTCCGAGCTGAGGCGGGAGAAGATACAGGCCTTGGCCTGTTTGTGGCCCGCATAGATGGTCCTGACCTCCACACCGCCACACATCAGCCTCAACAGCCAGTCATCACAGTTTACTCCGTAGTGTTTCAGGTGCAGGTGCAGAGATTGGTTCCTATTGATTAATCAAGGCAAGACACGACATTAAAACACACAAAACAAATTCAGTATGGGCAGCGAATTTTCACACAGGTTGCAAATAATAATCACACATTCAGCAGAAACTATTTCAACCGAAAAGATGTATTTAGTTCATATCCATTATTTCAGAGATTGTTAAAGTCAAACACATACACCTACTACTACTCTCTTTATAACAGTAATGGTTTCATGCTTTTACCAAAAGAAGCGGTTATCTGTAGTATCCTCTAGGATCCTGCGATGTGCATTGAGACTCAAGTCCATGCTGACACCAGTGGCAGACCAAGCAAAGTAGAAGTGTCCCGAATTCAAGACCTTTCGCACTTCAGCGATCCGGTCCTCGTCTCCCGGATCATTCTTCAGAGATATGAAGTCTGTCTGTGTGACCCTGAAAACCTCAGAATCCTGCACCTTCCCCACAGAGCTGCATCCTGTCACAACCACCAGACTGTGGAGCATGGAGTCACCTGCAGAAGTAAGTGGAGAATGCCCCCAAAAAAAGAATTAGATGATGAATTGTAAAGAAAAAGGATAAAAAGCAAGCAGCTTGTTATATGAAGCAGTGCATTAAGAAAAGATACAATAAAACATTTGGCCTAAGAGACTGGACAAGAAACAGTTAATTAAACTTCTTTAAAAAGGAAAATCACCAGCCAGTCAAATCTCAGCCATCTTTAAGACTGAGCTTCAATGTTTTACACAGTTTTTTCCCCTTGTTGTGATAACAAGAGCCTTCAAGGTCTGATGGAGGGCAGGAGAAAGCAGCTTAGAAGTAAGAAGCGACAGTCCAACAAACCAAGAGGCCTTCACAGACACACTGGGGTCAGAATCTGGCCTGTATCCAGGAAATGTCTGCAACGCAGAGCAATGAACAGAGAAGATGCGTCCGTAGCTTACCCAGGTTTAAGCGGAGGACGCCCAAGATGCCATAGGCATCGAGAATCTTGGCATATGAGTTTTTAATAGCCTCCTTCTCTGCCGCCGCTAGAAGACAAACAGCAATTTAGGGGAAAAAAAGTTAGTAGTGCCTGTGACTTAATTATAGTATAAAATCACACCTAAAGTATCTGTCATTACAGTACAATCAAACAGGATGTCTTACACAAGACGGCAACAGCCCCAGATTCAAACATGAGGCATTCTTCCCGGCTCCTGGTCTCTACTATGACACTGTAGGGGGGGGGGTCCAGCTTGTGGTAAATGCGATATCCCTTGCTGAAGGCCATTGTTGATCCAAGATGAAAAAACTACGTTATTACCTGGGAACCAAAACAAACGAATGAATGACCATATCAGATAAGAGATACTCACAATCAAATACAACATCTGTAATTCAATGGCTACTAGAATGCATGACGGTGTATTGATTATTGATGAAGATGTTACCTCTGATGTGACCATATATAATACCATAATAACGTATCTATCTATCTATCTATCTATCTATCTATCTATCTATCTATATCCCTTGCTTTAGAGGAAGTGTTTGCAGCTAACGTTAGAACTGGACCACCAATTAAGACCTTTCAACAACTAAATATAAATACTGTGACTGTGAGTAATACAATTTTGGGGTTGAAATATTTTACATTTTAATGTACATCCTGCACATTATGGAAATGTATCGTATTATTAGGCAACATTACAAATTACGTGAAACCGAAATCTTTCATTGCGAAATCAGTTCCGGGCATAAGGGCCCAAAACATAAGGCAAACTAATCTTTTAAACACAATTTCGCTGGTGGCCCGGAGATTATGAGCAGCACGGATACTGTGTAAGATAACGTTAGGCCGGGGGACTGAAACATCATCCATCCTGACACGGTCAGTCACGACTTTATAACGCACTTTGCAGCAGGCGAAGCTAACGCTAACGTTGCCCTGCACACCTAGCTTCATAGCTAGATTTTGTGAAGTGAGAAACCAACTGACAAAACGAGAGTGATACACTGATTAAACTGCCCTGCACCTATCTAATGCTAGCTGACAACGTTAGCTAAGTTAGCTAAATTCATCACAGGGGTAGTAGCTATGATTCGCTATCTGACGATGTTTTGATGGTGGTACAACCTGCACGTCCGGGATGATAATCTCGCATTTACTAATACGTTGATTGTCAAACATATAACGTTTAGGCCCGTGCATAGTTTTGAATGTTAGCTCTATCTCACTGCTGCACATTTAATTTAAAATACATAGAGGAAGGGGTGAGGATTTCGACTTACCGTCTGCCCCCGCCGGGTTGACACTCCGCTGTCACAATAAAATTCTGCCCGGTGTGTTGGCAAAATGGTACATTCCGACACTAGGCACGCCTACATCACGTTACCGTAATACCTGAAACGGTACCGTGTGCTTTTGTACAAGGACAACGGAAGTAAAATATGTATAAATACATATATATTATAAAAATGTTCAAGCTATACCCAGTGAACGTTCCTTTGGGAATTGCTGTTAATTTGCAATAAAGACTGGTTACAGAAAATCACAAAATGTTCTCGCCCGAGTTTGCTCATAACTGACAGCTCCATCGATCCAATCAACACAGCCTTGAAAGACTGCTGTCCAATCGTATATGATGAAAGACGGGACGTCAGTGTTTCATAATAATAACGCCGTAACTAAGTGCCGTACACTTCTCTCTTAAACTGGAGACATACCTCGGCTCTTAAACCGATGTATTGCAGGGTTTTTGTTACTCGATCAAAAGATGACGTCTATTTAAGAGGTAAGAGTTATACAGCGTGTTTTTGTCAACATATTACGAGAAACAAGGTAAAGTTAAAGGCTAGGCTGTTGTGTCCATTGTTTGTTATGTTAACATTGAGCTAGCACTGATCATCCTGCAGTATTGACAGAAACAAGTAACCTTACAGGGTTATTATCTTGAATTCCACTTAATGTATCGAACTGTTAGATACTGTTGGATCAATAATGTACTTGTAATGATCGATGATCCTTCAAAAACAGCCAAACAAATATTATCTAAACTTCCACGTAGACTTTGTCTTCGGACTTGACTCCTGCATAATATTGAAGAAGAATACTGTGGATGTCATTACCAAGCACAGCGCATGTTGAAGGGACCTGTTGATGGTTGCAATTTACAACAACAGAATTATCTTTACTGAGCTGTTAAATATGAAGTAATTTCCATTTTTTTTCCATTGTTGTACAAATATGCCAGTGTGTTATTTATACATTGTCATGTATTTTTAATACCCAGTTAACCTGTCTTTTGTACCGTGATGTCTGTGCTCATCTCTAAATGTGTTCTCCTCATCTATTTTTTTTTTTTTGTAGGGAATATTGCAGCCCCTCAAAATGAAAGGTCTTTACCTCGTGGAGCCTGTGGTTGCACTGTACGCTTTCTCCAGTTTTCTCATCTATCCTCTTGTGCAGCAGTATGTGTACCGGAGGCTCTGGCTGGAGCTGACAAACACCCCCTATCCCGTCTCTGACAATGCCTCCAGATGTGCAGATAACAGCAGCAGCAACCATTCCAGCTACCATGAGGTTAGTCACTAATCACTGGATGTAAGCGAGCATGTATTTAAGTAACTCAAGGTAAATGGAGTATTCTCAATTACCAATATTTTGAACAAGTAGATTTTTTTCTCTTCCACAAAAATCACACTAAGAATGACGGGCTAAGTGGAGAGCAGGGCCGCCTTTCAATCAGAGGGTCGGCGGTTCGATCCTCGGCTCCTGCTCTACTAGTCTCATGTCAATGTGTCCTTGAGCAAGACACTTAACCCCAAAATCGCTCCCGTAGCTGCGTCTACGGTGTGTAGATAGATACTGAATTGTAAGTTGCTTTGGATAAAAGCGTCTGCTAAATGACTGTAGTGTAATGTAATGAATACACTATAAACTCCTCCGGTATCCACTTGAGTAGCATTTTTAAAGTATAAGAAGTACTGAGGTTTTGTAATAGCGTCAATACTTTTACTACTACTATTATATTATTTGAGAACAATATTACACAGATTTTTGAGACAGGAAAAAAGCTCCTGCTTTTCTTGTGTTTTCTGCCTCCTACATTGTTCGGTATGTGACACAGCCTCAGCCATTGTCATGTGAGGCTTTCTGTGTGTTGAGAAATAATACTGACAGAGAAAAGCCGGGCTTCCCAAAGTAACTTGCAGCTCAACAAGACCTTAACTGTCATGACACAGCATGTATTTTCGTATAAACCTTTCAAAACCCCTCATGCAGCTCAGCTTTATATTGACATAATTACTTTTTAATTCACAGCAAGTAAGACTGCAGCACACCGAGGTATACCACATTAAACAAATTTAGAAGAAATATTCCTCTGCAAAAATAATCTAGTTACATATTTACCGAGGAAGAACGAAAGCAGAGAAGTGAGAACAAACACATTAAACCTGTTTTTTTCTATATTTTGGAAAAAAAACACTTTCTGCACCTGTAGAACGCTTTGTTTCTTTTGGCCCTGAATAAGAAAACCTCACATGACACGCAAATGGCAGTGCATTTCAGTTTGCTTTCATTTGCCGGATAATTGGGAACTTGAGGCTTGTTATTTTTTCCTTCCGAGGCAGTCCGGTGTCAGCCCATACATGATTTTTGGACTTAACCATGCTCTCTCTTTCTGTGTTTTCAGGAGGTACAGAGGCAGGCATCTCTCTTCTCCCTTTACTCGGAGCTCTTCTCCACAATCCCTTCTTTGGTTGTCACCCTCATGCTTGTGGCCTATAGTGACCGGGGAGGACGCAAGGTCACGATCATCATGCCTTTGATTGGCACGTTGATATACACCTTGGCCTTCCTGACAGTGTCCTACTTTGAGCTCAACATTTACTTGCTCATCATCTCCTCGCTCCTCAGTTCTCTGTTTGGCGGCTTGGGCACATTTCTGGGGGGCTGTTTCGCCTACATAGCAGACTTGTGTGAGGATGACCGTCAGAAGACGCTGCGCATGGCCGGAGTGGACATGATGATTGGCCTGTTATCTGGGGTGGCTTCAATATCCACAGGCTACTTCCTGAGAGCTGCAGGCTTTAACTGGCCTTTCCTAACCTCTGCGTTGTGCCAGTGTTTGATCCTGCTCTATGCAATTTTCATTCTGGAAGAGACTGTGACGAAAGCTCCCTCTGATTCCGTTATTTTAGATGGGTCTCCTCAGCACTCAGCCATGAAACAAACCATCTATGGGGTCTACTACATGTTTGCAAGGGCCAGCCGCAGGAGTAAGACTATCTTGGTCCTCCTGATACTCATCTTCACCAGCTTCTCCTTCGCCTATGTGGGTGGGATCTCCCTGATGACGCTATATGAGCTGAATAAGCCACTCTGCTGGAGTGAGATTTTGATTGGCTACGGCTCAGCACTGTCCTCCACAGTGTTCCTGGCCAGTTTTGTGGGAGTGTCAGCGTTCACGTACTGTGGTGTGCCACAGCTGCTCATTGTCCTGATGGGGATCCTGTCCGTCATATCAGGCATGGTCATGTTGCCGTTTGCTAAAACCACTTTCCTGATGTTCATGGGTGAGAAAAACGTTGATAACGACAGTGCTGCTTGAAGATAACCAACGCCTTATCTGTCAGTTGTTTACAAGCTCAAGTATGTGCAGAAACAGAATTAAAACCTGCACCTGGTTTATTTTTATGTTTTCAGAGAAGTTCGGTGATGTTGAATAGTTTGATGAGGGCATTGGGGATTATTAATAAATTTCACCTTTTACTGTATGCCAGATATTGGAAGTTGAGTTGTGCAATTATGCCCAGGAGTTGTGGCCTTGTAGCCTGGTTTAATAACTAATATGCCTCTGTATAGCTAACCATCACATATTTTCGTTTATGTAGCCCTTTTACAATATATGACATGAATCTCAAAGTGATTTACTTGAAATAAATAGGTGTACAATGACATGACATATCATATTAAACATAACAGACATTTTCAGTGCAGACTATAATATAAATGAGTAGTATAAAACAGAAAGTAAGTTAACATAACAGGCATGTTGCACAGGTTACTGATTGACAGAACATGTATTTTATTAGAGTATTGCATTGTATGCAGATGAAACTATACAGATAATTGACTTGAATCTATGTTGTTACTTTAATGTGTGCATGTTACAACTTCATGTGGTTACATTCTGCATTATGATGTGTAATATGAAGTCTGTCTTCTGATATCTGTCAACCACAGTGAGGGTGCCAATGCTTCTGTCTATCATGCCTTTCCCTGTTCTGCGCTCCATGACGTCAAAGATCATCTCAAAGTCTGAGCAGGGTGAGTGGGTTTAGGGCTTTCAGAAGCCACAGAGCCGTGTCTGTGTGTTTGTAGAGTCAGGGTCCACTGAATAGTTGCCTACCTCAGCAACTTCATGATGCACTTGAAAACAAAGCACTCGCAAGTTTCGGTCCCTTTAAACGAAGAGGAATCTTGAAACTAACTTGTTTGATTTTGAACACATTCTGTTTTCAGTCGCCCTATCACTTCTTAAAACCTGTTTTTCCTCTCTCCTGGGTGTGTATTTGCAGGAGCTCTGTTTGCCTGTCTTTCCTTCCTGGAGAGTTTAACTAGCAACGTATCGGCCGCAGTTTTCAACAGCGTCTATGCTGCTACACTGGAGTGGTTCCCTGGCTTCTCCTTCCTGTTGTCTGCAGGACTCTGCGTCATCCCGTTATTTGTCCTTGGGTAAGTTGTACATTTTGTCGATGTAGATAACACACCAGCACTTTTGCATTTTTTTAATACAAAAAGCAAATACATAACATAATTAAAGCATGCAATCTCGCATCTCCAAACTCGTGTCATGTGTAGAGCTGTACTCGGTGGATTGAGTTACAATCACCAAACAAACACCTGTTTTTCTGCTTAGTCACTGTTTACCAGTTTTGCTGAACTAGAAAAAGGGAAACGCCGTCAGTGATTTGGGCGCTCAGAAAACCAGAAGACTCGGTTCCTCATTCCTGCATTCATCACATCTAACTTCCCTCAGCAAACAAACTGTTGAACTCTTCATACAGCAATATTAACACATGACATTTACAGTGTGTCTTTTGAACTTTAACTGCTACGCCACCAACATCACTGCTGTCTTATTATATAGAAATGGAGGCCATTAAAAGGATACTTAACTGTGGTACACTGCGTTCTTACATTTGTTCGGTTACACTGAGTTAGCAGAGAAGTGCTGCTGAGTCAGTCTGGGAGGTCTAGCGTGAAGCTTAAAACTCCTTGGGTGGATTCATCTCTGTCACATGCACTGCTTCTTCTGATACATGGTGAGTAATGATAGTATAACAAAGCTACTGGGTCAGCAATCTCAGATTCATATCTGGTTGCAACATTGGAAACATCACTGACTTTGTGTTACTCGGGCAAGCTGAAGCAGGTCTGCACACAGGAGCTTTGTCGAGAAGACAGTTGCCTAGTTTAGTTGGAATTGGTGGTGACAGAAATGTATGCTTCTCTTATGCCTGTTTTTTCCACATTGCAGTGTGGTGAGTCTGATAGGAGTGGATGTTGCCGAAGAGGTCAAAGAGCAAGAGCCTGTCTTCCAAGGAGAGGAGGATCTTGATGAAGATCAGAACGGCCACAGCTCTCTTCTTAGCTGAGCCACAGCCTGCCTAAACATCACCAGCACGTCATTTTGGCCTTCCGTGATTTGTTCTTAGACACTTTTTACAAAAGTACCTCATTGACTGTTGTTAATAATGCAGGTTACAGATTAATTTATTGTGCTTTTGAACTTGAATTTTATTAAGATACAACAGGGAGTTGTGATTTTTTTTGGGATTAGATACATAGTATATAAAGCAGGGATGGGATGTTATGTGACGTGCATCCAACTTGTAAAATGGTAAAAATCCTTACCCGTTTTTTATACCTCCAAATGGCCTGACTGTGACATTACTAACACATTCAAAAAATGTAATGTGTTTTCATACAGTTTTACAGTGTGATATGATATGCACTTTAAAAAAAAAAATGTTTTCAGACTTTCAGTCACATGGACTGATGATCTGTCCTACATTTTGTGTCTTATTTTTAGTGCAATGTTTGTCAATGCCTTTACAAAGAGCTCCACTGTCACTTGTTTCCAAGATGAAATTTCATAAAACACAAAATGCAATATAACACAAAGCTTGTTATCTATATAAGGATACATATATTTTTCAAACAAATCCACAATTTAGATGCATTTAATCAACTGGAACCTACATTAAGTGATGTAAAAATAAACAAATAATATAGTATACATGTGAATGTATAAAGAATGTCAAGTAACCCCCAGAGTAAGGAAGGGGTTTTTAAAGGGAACAAGGACTCAGTGCTTTTTTAAAGAAATAATAATCTCTATTTAGGACATAGTTGGTATGGTTGTCTTCCAACTTTAAAATGTGATGATCTAAGGGATGATAAGGAAGGAATGATGGGAAAAACTACAAAAAGACATCAATCAAACAATAGCCAGTGTGTTTTCTAAGCGGGAATAGAAATTTAAATATAACATGAACAATGGTGGGTGGTATATCAAATGGGACAGAAATAGGTTGTTTACCCTTAACTGTGCCACACTGAATAAGCTAAAGCAGGATGAAACTTTAGGTATGGTTTCAGGTGGACCATCCCAGGGGGAACCCCTGATTGACTCAATTCCAAATGTGTCATCGAAGTATAATTGCAAACACAGGGATGTGATTGGTGTGTTTTCTTTCTTTTTGTTTATTTCAAAAGTGCAAACAATCCAACAAATAATTTGACAAAACGTTGTATTTGTGACTTGTGGTTCATATCTTATGTGCATGCTCATGTCATGTGTGTAAATGCAATAAAATAAATTAAATGTTCTATTTTTTTATTTTTATGGAGAATTCATATGAGTTCCTCTGACAGTCCAAACGATGACCATCAATCATGTTTTTGTTTTTTGCTGTTTGTATAACATACTCATGTGGAAGTTTACATGGACCAGTTTTTCTTTTGCTTGCTAAAACCACCACTGATGGAGATTTATGTGCCGTGTCTTCAACAGAAGTAAGTACTAGCAAGGAGTTTTCCTTTGTATGAATCACATTTTTTGCAGGGCGATCTTTATCTTGATGGAAACTAATTAGACATCCAGTCAATTGAAAATATGCAGAAATAGTTTTCAAGTCAAATGTTGAGTTTGGATTGTAAAAATTAAGAAAAGGGACACTATTAGGAAATAACAAATGAGACCTTGAATATTAACTAAGGTTCAACTTGAATCTTAAATACTCATTACGTCAAGCCGCAGATTTATCTGTCAGCAGCAACATACAGTGAAATGGTGCCATGGTGGAAGATATAACTATAAACTATCAATTTGTGCACATTTTCTCAGGTTGTAAAAAGTTGCTTTAACTTGTTTAATTCTGTCTAGCATGTGTTAATATTCTGTTTCCAAGGGAAATAATGTACTGATCAAAATTTCCCTGCAGGTTAGAAGTGTTTCATTGATGCTGTCCTTTGCATAATGACCACTAAGTGTCACTAATGGTCCAGACTAACAGGCTCACTGACACGCTACATCTACAATATCATCCGGCCAACACTATATAAGTCCAACATAAGCTGTTGCAGACATGGAAATAAAGAGAATATCTATCTTTTTTATCCTTCAAGTTGTTTTACAGTAAAACACTAAAAACTCACAAATATAATTTTAACTCTCCTATATGTACACACTCCTTTTCACACATGCTCAAGGACTCTGCTCTATATTTCATGTTTTTTTCAAAGGCTACAAAGGGACTTTTGAGAACTCTAGATTTAACCCTAACAAACTTGATTATGTTGTCAGTGCAGCCATGATGTAACGTACTGATCAGATAACTAGTTTAGAGCTGTTTCCCCTGGTCCTCAATAAAAGAGAAGTGCATTTTGAGCATAAAACAAGTTGCCCAATGCAATCAATACACCAGAAATTAGGTTGGTGATTCCTGTTAATTAATTATTAAGGTGAATCTTGAAAAAAAGTCAGCCCTTTTTCCCACAAATGCATGCTCCCAACACTGCAGTTTCTACTTTTCCTCATTCATCTTACATCTTAAAGTTTTTGTATTTCATTTTCCTGTACTGAATTTTCTGAAGTTTCCACCTCCTGCCTTTGTCCTCTATTGTGCGTACACGCATGTGTGTAAAACCTATTTTTCTTAGACTCGCCCCTTCTCTGGGAGAGATGTGAGATTCAAGGAAAAGCATGCAAGCATGCAGACGGTGTGTGTCTTATGGATGACGAATGGACACCAGAAATCATGGCAGGGAAACCATCAGATCGCATGTTTAGTTACTTGACCATGGAGTTAGTGTGCAAACAGAGAAGCATGTAAGTAATGTCTGCAAACACAAGAGATGAATGAGATGGCGGCGATGTCATATAATACCCTCACATGAACCTGGATTGAATATAAGATTAGATAAAACGTACACATGATGCATTCCAGGTATAATTGGGTCTGTTGGTTGTTGGTTTGTTTCATTTAATTCTGTTAAACTGAGTTGAGGGATATGATTTGCACAGGAGGATGAGGAACCCCCATGAGAATACAGTCGACATACACTATAGCTTTGAAAAAGGCAGAATAAAATAAAAAGCAAGACAACACAACTCAACCAAGCTGGTTCAGTGTGAACAGATCTAGCACACCTCCTTGCACTGTAGAAATAAAGTCTTGTTGCTTTTGAACACTGTTGGAGTAAAAAAAATTGCCAGTGAAAGTGTGTTTCCTTTTTCAATTGGCACGTCAGTTTGAATTGGCTTCATTCACGGAAACCCAAATGACGTCTGATCATAATTTGCAGTTATTTGATTTCCATCCTCAAGTCTTGAGAACCGTGACAGAAGCTTGATTGTAAGGTAATGTTGACACTGAGTTTGAATCAAGCTCTCGGCGCTGGAGGTTACATGAGGGATCATCTGAGGCAGGGCTTGCCTGGCACCAGACATGAGATTTCTGGTTAAATTAGAGATGGAGGTGTGGTTAAGAGTGACGATAGTTTGCAGGCGAAGAGACAGTTTTCCTAGGGGTAAGGACGGGGGGGGAGGGGAGACAGCCGTATTGGTGGCTTGTGTGTGTCTGGCATGCATGGGGTCGTTGGGGATTAAAGTGAAGCATGGAGGCAGGGGAATCGAGGGTCTTTGGTTTCTGGTTTCCAAACTAGCTGAATCAGCAGTATGATCATCTGCACCACATCACATCACCAACAGCCCGTTCTCTGATGTTGATCCAGTAAGTTGCTAACAGATCCTCTCTTTATCTCAACCTTCTGCTCTCCGCGAGGAGATAATTCACTACAATATAAAAACCCATTTGAGGTGGTTTGCGTGACTGAAGCTCTGGGTGCGATAGAGGGGCTTCCCAAGCTGGAGTGGCGCGATCATTTGAGGATGATTTGATCACACCAGGATATGCTGCATATCTATTTTCATTCTCAGTTTTTCAAACAGTAAACAGACTAAACAGCACAGGGATCAAACTCACAGTTAATGTGAAATGTGGGCAGATTTTGATGACCACCAAAGCTGTTTCTGACCTGTTTTCTACGAGTGAGTTGGTTTTACACACAGAAGCTCACACAGAAATCTAAATGCAAACAGACTGTTTTAACGTTTACACATGAGCAGCATCAGCATCTGCATCTGCAATGAATGCTTCCCTCAAAGGCATCTTGGCGGTTAGTAGTATTGACAGATTTTCCCAGGCTATGACCTTTATGGTTGCATGTCTGCTTCTTTGCACACTTAATAGGCCGATGGTTTGCAGTTTACCATTTCACAACTGTACTGCATGGATCTCTGTTAATGTATTTTCTACTTGTACGGTTACAGGACTGGCAATAGAAATTTAGCCAGGATAGTTGGTTCCACTACTGTCGTCTGAACCATCAGCTGGTCATTCATTCCTTCATTTCTCTTCCAATCACAAAGGTCACGCTGCTGTGTTGCTATTCTCCTGCTGGCAGGCCTGCCGTGCACTGCAACGGATGATATGTGTTGGTTATGTGATGGTCTGATCATCACACGCTCCCCACAGGCTGTCTGCGTGTGTGCTGTAGGTTGCGTGCCTGCTTAGGTGGATGTTAGTCAGAGGTACAGAAGCATCAACTGTCATCTTCATTTTCATATGAATTTCACATGGGTTATCAACTTTCCCCTCAATCCCATTTCAAGGTTGTCCTTTGATTTTTTAATTTATTTATCCATTCATATTACTGAGATCAACACATCTGTTTCTGTCCCATCTGGATCCCATGGCTTCATGTGGTTGCCCACTCCCTCCACAATCTTATGTTGATTCCCCCGTCGGTCTTACTAACTCCTCTCTTCCACATCCTTCTTATTTTCTCTCCAAGACTTTACTATACAATACCACAGATCCCTGTTCTCTCCTTTGTCATCTCCGACCATCCTACCAATCGTGCGTCAGACTCCAGAAATGGTTTTACATTCAAGTCTTTACCTCCCCCACCCTGCACATCTACTATATGTGTCTCCTGCCACTTCCACTGACACCCAGACACACAATCACAGCCTCAACGCTTAGGTCTAGATAAGATCCAATCAAACCCAACACACAAAAACTCCCCATCTCCCTTTCATGACCGTAGGCATCAGCCATTTCTATGAACATGGCGGGCTGTGTTGTTGATCATCCCATCTCTACTCAAGAGGATCGAGCTGAAGGTTGTTGCACGGTGGTGCTACCCCGCTGAGACCAAAATGATTACCATTTAATGTTTGAAAGCTTTGAATGTCATTTGTGCAGAGCAGCGCCTTTAGCCACGTCGACTGCTGGTGAGCTGGAGTCTTGAAGGCACCCCCCCCCCATCTCTAGAACAGTGGCAAAGGAAAGGTCAATGTGACAATCGATACACTGCCTCTCCCAGTTTGCCTGGTTCTGCTTCAGTGCGTCAGACTAATCAGCCTGCTGCTCGGGTTGAGAGGAGAATTCAGGACCAGATAATCAGGGGGGATTGGAAAGAGGAAGGCTTGACTAACTCTGATATATAGCCACATTCAGTGTCTGTAGTTTTAACACAACTGGTATTGTCATCATTATCCTTTCTTTGCAATCATCTTCTTCACAAATGATAAATCTAAATTATTCCTTATTTTAGTCTCAGGTCTCTTCTCTCCGGTCTCCTTTTCCTTGTGAAGGTGTTATTGTCTCTTTGGGTATATTAACAGCAACGTGTCTCTTAAGTGGTTTCACACTAATTACATTTGGCTAGGGCGTGCTCTTAAACACACAAACACAAGCACACAAATGGACAGAAAGAGGTATCTCTGGTCAAATTAGAAGCTCTCCAGTTTCACTCTAACATTACAGGAACCACAGAGCTAGTTAACCTTCTGTTTAGCCACACTGGCAAACAGCAAGCCGGCACGGTGTGGAGTGATGTGTGAGCACACGGTCACATCTGTATTTATCAGATTTTCTCTGACCCAACCCATGCCTCCATTCTTTGCAATGAGCTCATTTTTACGGGCTGCAGTTGGCTATTTCTGGTTTTCACTGGTCTATTATTAATAAGCATTTTCATTTCAGTTTGCATTAGCACGGTTTCCACAGCGCTCAAAAGCATCGGGTTTCTAATTATGGCCTTAGAGAGGAAATTGTCCGCAAAAAAGTTCAAAATCAGTATAAGCAGCACATGATATGTCAAGCTATTAACTTGCAGATACCCATTACACTCAGTTGCTGAAACACATTATAAATTAATAAAATAAATTGCGCATTTGTTAGGGTCTACTTTCAGCGGTGGATTAATATACATTTGGTTGCCTAGTGAGTATTTCCTGCAGCAGGGTGGTATCTATGGAAATAACTCAAAATAAACTAAATGGCCGTGTTCATGGTAATAAAGTAACATATAACCTGATGCAACTTGTGGCTCATTGATGTTTTTCATATTTAGTTGACAACAATTGAGCTTCATGTCACAGATTAATTAACTTTATCAGACTGTGGCTACATAGACAATACTTGAAAGATATATCAATTCAGCTTTTTTTGGTGCAAATTTTGACAGTGAGAAAATGTATACTTTAAAGATGAACAACATAAGGCTCCCCTACAATAAAATTGGATCCACCATAAAAGCTCAGTTTTGTGTCAAAAGTTCCACAAACAGCAATCTCTGGCTGGAAACCCTCCTGTCACCGACCCTTTAAATATTATTGTTTTGGTTTAATTCGTCTGAATTATTAAATCCCTTGATGTTCAACAATGGAGTCAGATGATACATCTGGACCACATTTTAATGAAGGCAGTTATTTGAGATTGATTGTATTTTGTCTATCAAGCCCGTGTCATGAACCCAAACATGACAGAGGAAGTCTCTATCCCATTTGGTACAGTAGTAGATGATAGTAAATGGGAGTTGGGGAGAGGGGGATACTGGGATAATATGGTGAATTTATTGTCCATGCGGCCCCAGGGGCTTCTTCCCTCTCTGCACTCTTCCTCTACAACAACAGGAAATTTCTTGGAGGGAAAACTTGCAGCAAGGGTGAGACTACTGCAATGTCCTTGAGCCTTTTTTCTTGTTCCTACTGTCATCTCCAGTAGGGAAGGACTGGGACTGAATACTCCTGGGGCATTTGCAGAAGCAGATACTCTTTATACCAGCAGGGAAAGTCGAAGGACACAAATAATATCCTCAGGGCTGTTTTGCCCCTCATCTTCTTTCAGAAGTCTTCCAGCTGTTCAGATTTATTTGTGTCTACTGGAACACTGCTAACATCTGTCCCATGTCTGCCAGTGATTGATGTCGGCCATGTGAGTGATATCAGCAATATCACAAACACATATGAACACATGTATCTGCTGTACAGAGAACACATGGGCCCACATACTTGACAACCAGATATGTGCACATGATAGCTTTATTGGCTGTCACCTCCGCCGTTCAAGTTCTTACTTTGGAAAATTTGTAATCTTGGCAGCCAGATTTCCCGTAAATCTGTAGTATTTGTGTGAAATGTGAGAACTAAAATGTATCTCTCTTGTGCATTAAAAGTGAGTAAATATGTCATGTCATCACAAGGACAACATAAAGGAATTAAACACGATAAAACATTCTTTCTTCTCATACTTTAGAAGCCCTGTGACGTGGGAAGGACAATTTTTGTTGGCTTTTTTTCTCATTTAACCCAAAAGAAAGTCAAGACTCTCAAATTTCTAATTATTTCTAACTATTTTGTATTGTTTTACTTGTCCAAACAAAGCTGTAACCTTAACCCGAACCTTAAATAAAGTTGTTCAAGTTGCCTAATCACAATCTGCCTCAAAGTTATTTTACTTGCTGAAATGTAATCACAATCAAACCCTTCACAACCTTCACACACTATTCTCGTAGCTATTCTCAGTCTTCAATCCCATACGGGGGTGTATTCACTTTATGAAATTCTATGAGATCATGTTCAAAGTTTGGATACTCATAAATTATGTTGATAATGTGATACACAGAGTATGACGACATGCATTCAAAGGCAGAATAATGTAGAGTGAAAACTTATATGTTACAAAATGACAAATGCTGTTTTTATAGATAGAAGTATACAAACTAACTAACTAACATTGTCCACTTGAAAGTTTATCCTCACTGAGAAGGGCGCACCCATTGTACCTTGTAAAAATAAGTGTGGTCATCTTTAAAGTCAATAAAAAACATCCTTATTCTGGGTTTGTGAGTCCTTTTGGAGGTATGAAAGTGTTAGGTGAAGGTCTATCCTTCACTATTGGATGTTGTAGTTGAAGACAACATCTAAATCATACTTTTGTTCCCCACAAAAGAAGAAAACATTGAGTTGAGGGTGCTTTAACTTCCTTGCACCTGGAGCTGTACAAACTCTGGCAAGATGTTTCCTGGATTTCAGCTGTTACATGCTAACTGGCACACTAGGGGGTGAAACCAGATGCTTTAAACAGGACAACTTAATCCTTTTGTTCCACTCTACTTACTGATAAAATAGAAATAACCTTTCTGTATGAAGCCAATAGATTTTAACCATCAATTACACTTTAAAAAAATCCTTATAAATGCATGACATCTAACCTTTTTTTAACTAAATGTCATTGTTTGAAAAAATATTTTGGTGTTTCCTCTAATTACAGTGACATATTTTACCCCAAAAGAAGCTGGCTACTTGTCAGTTTCAGATTTGACATGTGTTGCCACTTTAAACAGTGAACTTATGTGACTCAAATTATCTGGCGGTGTACTCTGGAATTTTACCAGTGCCAGATGCATTTTTTTGCATGGTGCTGAATGATGTTTAGCAGTGATGCAGAGAGGGGTGGTTAACCCTCATTTGACCTTATTGATTATCACTTTATCAGTTTGGCTCATTTACTGTGTAGTGTTGCTTTGCAGTAAAACAGGAAACAGAGATGAGCAGTGAAATGCTGATATTTCAGCAAAACATACAGCATATTTAAAAGAGGAGAAACTCAGAAAAAAGACTTCTGCTCTAAATCACATTCCATGTGAAACACTGACCAGCGCTCCTAATCATAAGATCTCTTTATCGTACCTAACACTTTATAAGGGAAGATCAGTTAATCCAGTATAGAAAAGAATAGCATTTTATGCCATTGGTTTTTCCATTCCCTCTGCTTCACAATGGTTACAGTTTCCTAAAATCAACATTTCCAATCTTGACAAAAAAAAACCTTTGGAGCCAAATACCTACATAGTCTCCAAGCCAGATTTACAGAGGAACCACAACACTATTGTTCTGAGATTAATGGACAATATGTCTTTGACAGCCCAGCTGAAATATTTCCTTCCACATATTGACTGTGCCTGAGTGACCTCTCTCATGGGCTCAACAAACATCAACTAATCAACGCAAACCTACAGTCTTTTAAACTAGTTTTAAATTAGTTTCAGAAAATGAATTGTTCCACATTTTGGAAAAAATGCTTCTTCCCTTTCTTGTCTAAAGTTAAATGAGTGTCCTTTAAATATAAGCCAGGAAACAATCAGCTTAGCTTAGCATGAACAAAACTGGGGGGATACAACTAGCTTGCTCTGTCCATAGGTAAACAAAACTTCCTATCAACACTGCTCAAACTCAAAGATAATAATTTACATATTGTATGTTTGTCAGGCTAGCTTTAACCCCATTTCTTGTATGCTATGCTAAGCTAGGAGCTGGCTCTATAGCTTCATAGATTTGAAAGGCTAAAATCAGTAATAGCTGAAACATGTCTTGACTGATAACTATTTTGTTACAATCTTTATCTTAACTTCTAACTGTGCATTGATTCATACCGTTTGTGTATGGATCCACATGCGTATAGTGTGTTTATGGAAGAGGTCTCATGAGTGGACCATTAAATACTCCAGGAAGTAAATTTAGCAGGCAACAAGTTTCAAACAGTTTAGTCAAGCTTTGAAGAGGTCTGCTGCTGCCCTCTGTATTTAAAAAAAAAAGCCATGTGCCAAGTATCCAACCAGCACATGCACTGCACCAGCTCTAAGCACATGTCCTAAACACAGATTTAGAAAATTCAGCCTGCACATAGAGCTCTTTAAAAAGCTAACACTTTCTCTGATGCAGCTTATTATGAAGCAGACCACATGCCGGCACACATACACACACATACAGTAGCCCATATGTATGTGCAGTGGACTGAGGTCTACTGAGGTCAGCAGTGTTGGTATAGGATATCCTGTTGATGTCACTCCAAGGATGAGAATGGTGTTAAGGGAGGGAAGACACAGCTGGAGTCGCTAAGTGTGCCTTTTTGATGAAGTGTTTCTGGTAACAGAAAAGTTACAGCTCACAACTGTCTCCCCTTGAATATTACAGTTTAATGAAAACTCTGAACTTTGTATCAATGACAAGATAAGTCAAGTTAATATGTGTCTATGATCAGTTCAGATGCAAAACTCAAGCATAATTACAGCCTGAAAATGCTCCCTAATACTTGAAAGTAGAGATTTTGTTGAGATAAGAAGTCCTTGATCCACTGACAATGAAACATTGACTTCACAAGCCCCCTGATTGCTCTAATAATTATCTTGCTTACTCCAATATCTTGGAACCTAGAAAGCAAAGACAAAATCCTATGCTTTATCTGATCACATGCATTTATATTTGTGGAGATATTTATTGTAATGATTTATTGTGTTGATAATGCAACCAGTCCTGCTTTCTGATTGCATCTGGAATTTGAATCCAGAGGAAGAGCCTCTCCAGACCCCTCTGGTCCTGCACAAAATAAGTAAATGATAGATTTCGGTGAAAGAAGAAACAAGAGGGTAAGTCTGTCAACATGCAACACTTATCCAATTTACCAAAATGTTATATTGCAAGTCAAATATGGAACAATGGTTTTAAGTGTTCTAACTTTCTTGAGTTGATTTTTGGAGACATGAACTTTACCATTATGTGCCAACAACAGGCTGAGGCTTAGCAAGCTAAACTTTATCAATGACTGAGGATTTGTCAGTGTTCTGACAGTTTTGGGTCTGTGCTGCAGAACTGTGCCTTTCATATCTCAGATCTTAGTACGTCAGACAGAATCTCTTGGGAAGGCTGCCTTTCGGGTGACACATCCAGAACTTTTAAACACCAATATGTCATTGTCAATATCATTCTTTCTCTGTACTTTTGTGTAATTATCGTGAACAAAATGGGGCCATAGTCAAGATGATTTGCAGCTTCTATCCCACAGCAGTGGCCGTTTACAGCAAGTGTTTTTTAAAATTATGACCACATTTTCCATAAACTGCTTTCTTTCACAAAGAATATCTTTATTTCTTCTGCTTGAGAGTTTTCATCTTTGCTTTACTGCGGAAGATAAACACACTCGATAAACATAGAGATTTAGCTGAGGGTCTTTTAAAATCTTCCCTTCTGCCTTTGTAAGAAAGCATTGTCCAGTGTGTGCAGGAAAAACACGGCCATTTTCTTGATTTGAATCTTGAACTGATCCATGAGGGTTTAATGAATTTAGAATTGCAGGCACAAAAATTTACTTATGGGATATCAGCTGCAAATGTCTCACAAGTCTGTCGACAAAAGCATTGAAAAATGTACCTCACAATGATTTCTTTTAATTGGGTGACAAAGGTCTTGAATGTTTTTTTTTCTTTTAATGAGTGAAAGTTGCAAGATCTAAAATTGAGAGCAATTCAATTGCCTCTCAACGACTCTCAACATGGCCGGCGTCTCACAGCTAATGCTGCTAACTACTAAAAGTAGAAACAACGGTGAAAGTGCTGACATAGCTAACAGTGTTTACTTGAGGGGAAACAAGAGGGTGGGTGCTACGCTTCCGCAACAACGCTGTCTTTCAGGATAGCAGTCGTAACTGCCGTATGAGGGCAATGCAGAGCAGCGGCCGAGAGCTAGTTAGTGGGGCACGCTCACATGCACAGACATTACACTAAAAGCACACACGGCACACACTATGTAAACAAAGAAGAGAGAAGCTCCAAATACAACACACACAAAGGGAGAGGACTTCATTCTCTGCTCAGATAAACAACGCTCCATTATATCTTTACATAGCAAATAGTTGTTTGCTGCTATATTAATGCTGAGAATATTAAAAACAGCTCCTCTAAGAAGTGCAGAAAAATATTTGGAGAGGGCAAGTGGGGACACAAGAGTTAGGTAACGATGAAAAAGAGGGTGGGTCAGGGTCAGCTGAAAAGGACAAGAATTTTGAGACGATACTGTCACTAAAATGAAAACCACCTGTGAATTTAAATCACTGAAGAAACCTGACTCTTCCCTGTAGCCTGGGACTGATCACACTGTCTTCGGGGAGGTTATATTTGTTCTGCAGAATCAGCTCCAAGTGAGACTCTCAGAAATTAGAAACTGTATCCAAATAAAACTGCCATATATTAACATTCACATGGGCACACACACACACACACACACACACACACACACACACACACACACACACACACACACACACACACAGAATGCAGCCGCACAAAAAGCACAAAGTAAACTGTGTCTTTTGGTACATTTCTGATAATATCCCTTAAGGTTTTGAGGACACACCATTCATTTGATTCCTATCAGGTTCAATCTGAAATCTTCTTGCTCGTTCCTTGCAAGCCAATCTCCCATTGCACTAATATCTCCCTCAGAGAACCACCACATCAGAGTGCGACAGACCTTTAGCATTAGCCAGGACAGAACAATGCTGGCATGTTCAGCAGTGGGGCACATGGACAGAATGAAAGAAGAAACAAGAGGAGCCACAAGCCATACAAAGGGTCTCGTTAAAGTCACAGCCACCTGCCATCCTTATTGGGCAGAAATCTTCACGGCAAATGGCTGGCTAATTTTCACAGGGAATCTGTTGCTTTCAGGGTGTTTGACATTTTTAAAACAACCCATGGACAAAATGCACAGTGAAATATTATTCCATTATTTTAGTAGTGTAAACAAGAACACCCTTGCGTTCCTTTGCGTTCAGTGTCAAGAGTTGCTTTTATGGTCACACTGAACATATGGTGCACACTGCGAGGTGCCCCAACAGTCATCAAAGAAGTTTCAGCGTGTGCTTATTGCAGTGGATCTAATGTTGTACAAATGAGACGGCCTGTTAGGCTTCCTCTCACACCTTAAGCCCCACATGGCACCCATATTTCCCCTCACACACACTCATGCACACGTATAAGGCTGCTTAGCATAGCACAATAAGCTCATAACTATCAAAGACGTCCATTTTTCAAACTCCTTCCTGTCTTTGTTGTCAGAATCCACCCCAGCTCTCTCTCTGATGTTCAGGAAATGAACCAGCCAGAGTGCAGGTGAGTGTGTTTGTGTAGCTAGTATCAGAGGCCAAGCTGGTAAATGTTATGAAGCTAAAAGCACCAATCAGCAATCACCTAAAGCAATAGCATGTGGTGAAAATCATGAGCACATAAATTTGAATTTCACGACCAAGAGAGTTGTGAGAAGAAGGAAAGAGAGATTTATGATTTTTCTTTTTGGTGAACAGTGGTTTCAAGAGTCAGGCGGCAACCTCCGCTTTTGAAAAGTGAAGCCAATGCAGAAGTAAACTTGGATTCTTTAACAACCATCAAGGGGTGTCTCCTCTGTTCGCAAAAATAAGTCAGATTGTAGAAGCCTATTAGAAAATACCTTACATCTCACTTAATTTATTACCTCAGTAAAGATTGTAAACGTGAGTTTATGGTCTAATTCGCTAGTTTCAACTCCTCTTCAATAAAGCATGTTGTTCATTTTGTAAATATGGTCCCACTTAGAGTAAAATACACAATAAAACAGGTGTGGCTGTGATTAACAGGTACCACAACATTTTCTAGTCTGAGTTTTGTCCGTGTTTTCATCTTGCAACTGTAACCCTTTCACTGTGTGTTTTTGGTTGATGAAAGTTAATTGTAACCGTTTTGATCACCTAAAAATTTCTCTTTCATGTGACGTCTGGTTGCAAAAAAACAACAAGATAGAGACGCCAAAAGTTTTGAGCTCGAGGTTTCAAAACGGCAGTCCACAAACTAATGGACGACGTCACACTGATCACGTCCACTTACAGTCGTCAGAGTCCCACTTTTGCTTCCAAAACCTACTAAAAGAGAAGTGAACTTCCTATTTGATTTGATAAAAAAAAGTTTATTTTGTGAATCCTAGTATTAGATTTCCTGGAAGCTGATCAGTAACAAAAATAAACTCTGTGGATGACCTCATGAGAGCACCTTAATGCATTGACTCTTTCAGCAATGACCCATTTACTGCTGAGATGATTCACGGGGATGTTATTCCTTTTGTAATTTATGCCACGATCACTGATAGAGCCAGAGCAGATTCTTTCTGTTTTGCATGATTTACATACCATCTGCATACAGGCTTTCTGAGTTTACCAGCACTCTGGATCCTTTGTCTTATAAATGATCTCCGACATGCCTTTGTATAATTTCAGGGCAAAAAAAGCATACTTAATATATCCATCATGTAATACAATTTCATCAGAAAACATTCCAAGCAAAAGTAGAAAAAGATGTGTGTCTTCTTCAATTGTTATCTTTAAAATATTGTGCTAGAGCTGTGACAAAGGCCTCATATTGTTTCTGTGGTGGATTGGAAGTATTGTGGCATTGTCAAGGAATGCATATTGAGGTTTCCAATTCAAATAATTTTTTCAGTTTTTGTGCATAAGAATGTTTTCATAGTTTATTTTCTTGTTTCTTTGAAAAATGTCCCACGTGCTATATCTATGTATTCCTGTAGTGTGTGTGTGGATATGTGACTCACTCTGTGTACACCAGTCTCTCAGCAGTCTGCCAGTTGATGGGAGTCACACTTAATACATTACATTAAAGACGAGAGGGATTCTTTTTTAAAATATTTTTAGTCATTAAAAGAACTAATTGTTGGGTTGAGTTGACTTTCACGACTTTCAACCACATACTCTATAATAAATTCAACTCTGGGCAGACAACTTGAGACAAGTTTGTTGGTCTCCAACACAGATGTGTGAGCTTGACGGAGTAAACGCATTTATGGCTATGTCAGCTTGTCATTACACCCATCTGATTAATAGTAAATGAGGAAGAGTCATCAGTTAGACATGTACAAATGGAGGTGATTAAATGTGAGGAATACATTTTTTTTCTTTCTTTGCGCAGCTTTTTAATGTTCTGTCTCATATAAAACCTCCTTCTTCTCCTCCTTATGCTTTTAAATAAACGCACACACTTGGACGTCACAGATACACACACAAACACACACACCAGCTGCCACCGTTCTCAGACCGTCACGTCTAATCTCAATCTTACTCTGTTTATTATTCCTTACAAGCAACTTCCACCCTCTCCATGGAAACACTCACTATCCCTGGCAATTTGCTGTCTAATCCGTCGTCAGATTGCACTAAAATAGTCCTGTGTATGGTGATTACAGAGTTCTGAAATCAGTGGTCACTGTGATGTGGACAGCCGGTGGGTATCCTGAGCTGTGCAGCAGATTTTCTGGTTGTGGTTGCACACACACCACCTTGCTTTTCCATTTAGGGCTATCTGTGTGTGCAGAGAATGATGGGAAACACAGTGACCACTCTGTCCCCATGTAAGCCCTGCGCATAACTGCCTCTATGGCACGGGCATGATGGTGTATGGTGTGTTTGAGTGTGTGTGTGTGTGTGTGTGTGTGTGTGTGTGTATGAAAGCTGCAGTAGTTAAATAATATACAATAAAAGCATGGAAGATTTGGTAATAAAAGAGTAGTTGCCTAGAAGAGAGATGAGCAAACCCCCACTTGCCACAACCTCAGTATCCCCAAATCCCTGCACTCCACACCCGACACACTTCACCAACATGAAACAGACTGCCTCTGCAAGGCACGGTGATATTTCAGAAGAAAGCATTAAGTCGTGCCTCTGAGGCAAACTACAATTAGGTTAAGAAAGGAGGGGAGCATCAGAGAGGGAAAAGACATTTTGAACAAAACTAAACCAAAAAGGAGAAGGGTGCCAGCTAGGGCCACGTGGGTTGTATAACAAATGACAGCACCCTCGAGCGTCCAGGTTTACAGAACTCTCTGACTTTGAGAGCAGGCAATATGGAGTCATGATGATGTCAACCTCATACTCAGAAGTGACCGTCATCTCACTGTTTGCCTGGGACCTTTACTGAAACACAGGGAACATGGAAATGAAGGTATGTGGATACAGACAAAGATGAGGAACTATTTTACACAGCTTGAGAGGATTGCATGTAGCCAAATTAACAACTTTTTTTTTTTCTCCAACAACTTAGTGTTGCGTGCCAACATCAGCGATCCCATTGTGCTCAGTAGTCCCTGTGCGATGTTATGCTGAAACCTCCACTAATCACACACGGTATAACTAATTATTAGAATGCAGTGTTGTGATATAAACAGATACAGGACACACAGAGGTGGAACTAAAACCACTCTTCTTGTCCTACAACACTAATTTGATCAAAGGGTGTCCCTGCCAAGATGTCAGAGTAATCTTTCAAAGCAGTTTTTCACATTTCCCGAACCATGCAACCGCATGTATTATATTCCCAAGCTCATATGGAAGTAGGCTTGCTGGGATAAAATGAAAAATTAGCTGCCACTGTTGGCTTTTTTGGACATTCATCGTGATCTCACTCATTTGCTATTATTTAAAAGAAAGATTGTGGAAGTAATAGCTGTTGCAAATGTTTAAATTACAGCAGTGCAGACCCAGATTTTTTTCTTTTCAGTCTATGGGTTGTGAGAAAATATTTTGGAGCATTTGCAAATATCTATACTGCAAATTGGAAAGCTCTGTATACTTTGTGTTGTGGTTTCACTATTCATAAACTTGTGGCGGTATGCATGCTAAAAAAACAAATGTTCAATAAAAGAGAAATATGGCAAAAAAATATGGCAAGAAAATTAGAGAATACCTCCCTTGTGGTGGGTAATCACTGGTAGCTCACACAGCTCTCTTTGTAAAGCCAAAGGCCTTTTTCCAAAAAACACCTCCCCATACTGTCGGCTCCAAGTGGCCTACCTGGACCTTGAATCGTGCAAAAGTAGTGTTTATGATTTCCTCACCAGTCAAAACGGTTTACAGAGAGCATTAAACAAATGTCATACATGCATCCAAAGTTTCTCTATGTCTGTCTTGAATCACAGCCAACGAGACTCTGCAGTTGTTGGTGGAAAATGCTCACAACTTGGCCTGGACCTTGCAGTGCTCTTTTTGTCTCTGAGAAATGAAGCATAATTGAATAAATATGTCACGTAGAAAGGGTGTTTAGATGGCAGACAAGGCACAGTAAATATTTGGGTCATGCTGACTGCCGAGCGGCCGGTGGATGAGAGAGTTAAAACCTCTGAGGAGGGAATCGCCGGTCAAAACACGGCATGAGCTTAGTGCAGTTTAGTCATGGTGTCACGAATATGCTTTCTGATTTCATGAATTTGTATTGTATAATATTGGCATCCTCTATAATTTTATACACTGCAACAGTATAACTACATTCAATGAGAATTGATGTCAAGCTATACTGATCATTATTACAAGAGTTTGTGTTATATACTTATATGTTTCGTCCTGAGTAAAAAAATAGAGAGACAAGAAAATTCAATCTAAAATTAAGTTTAGAGAGATAGTTTTCGGAAGAAGCACGACTAGCATTAACGAAACTCTGAATTTGAAAAACACACACCACATCATCAGTGGCTCCTGTCCGTCTCCAGCTCTTATCAGTGTGGAGTCTGGACTTAACCTTGTTAACCATGTTTACTATGCACCCAGGACTGTCTCAATGTGCTTATGAAATTACGTTTGTCTCTCTCTTCGTGAACCATTTAGTAAAAGGAGACCTTGGATGATGCAGACTGCACGGTCACATGCTAAAGGGTCGGACACGCACCGGTCACATCTCTACATCGGCGGAGATGTGCTCGATGAAGTAGAGATGAATGACCCCCTGTTTAGTGGTAAACACGCCTTGAATGCTCCAAAGTAGGTCTAGTTGAGAAACTCTGCAGTGCTGATGGGCTTTCAGAAGCAAAAGTAAATAAATCTTAGCTTGTTTTTTAGATTGTTGGAACAGCCTTTTGTGGGTTTTTATTTGGTCATTTCCCGCTCACGCAAGCTTTGTTAATGGCTGCAGCAGTTGAGGGAGCAGAGAGTCCTTTGTGCAGTCTAAAGCATTCAATATGCTTTTGAAAATGCATCCAATGATCAGCTCTCAGAAGAAATACTGTGTTTTTTAAAAATAACTGTGGCCTTAACTTCACTTGCTCTCCCTCTTTCTCCAAGTCTCTGCATACTTTCGTCACTCTGCCAAATTAGTTAAAACATCCTTATGATAAAATATGTGCTTAGTCGGAGCCTTTCCATCTCCTGGCCCTAATCCCTCTAAGAGCTCACACAGCCCTTCATAATGTAACCATGTTGTAACCTGTACTGTGTGTGGCACTGGTTGGGAATCCAGCAGTTGTCCTGCAGCGTGCAATTTATTGGGAAATAAATCTTAAACCATTCCAAAAAATAAACAACCAAACAAATTCAAAGCAGTGGGAGAAGACTAGTCTGGACATAAATCTCACACTAGAAGGGATGCAGAACATTCTCCAGCTTCTGCCCTGGCTCTAGCTACAGACAGCTGTGATTTTTGAGTGGCCTTAAGTTCCTCCTCTCTGATTCCAAGACGATAGGCAATGTTTTGAGAACACTGTATCAAAAAAACTTTGAATATAATCTATCAATTCCTTCTGTCTTAACGTAAACCTATACCCTGAACTTTACCCTCAACTGAAAAATAACAGCTTCTGCTTCAGGATAGTTTTGTGCTCTGTATTTTAAAGAGATATTCTATTTATTCAGTGTATAAGGGGTATTTAAAGGCCTCCTTGGAAAAGACAAGAAAACTGCACAAATTCAAATAAGCTGTGCTAATTTATTACCCAATGTTTGGGGATTTAACATGATTTAACAAGTTTCTTTCAGTGGTTGGAAAAGGCTGCTGGATTTGTTGCTAGCTGCTTTTGAGAATTAAAACGGGGTTGGTGTTAACCCCAAACATACAAAGTTCACAATTTTTTTCTACATCCACCAAATTATTACCCTAACCTGTCCTCAAACAGTGTTTGGCCGCAGTATGTACATTTGAACCACGTCTAGGTAACCTCTTCCAAATGAAAGCCATTCAATCATATGCTGCCCTATGATCCACTATGACGTACAAACTTTACAAATGTGAAGGGGTGGCAGGTCAAACTGGTCATGTGCTGAGGTGTGACGAGGCACCGAACAATATGGCATCCGTCGCAGGATGTGCTTCTATTCCGCCAGAGTCAAAGGTCAAAGCCTTGTTATCTTCCTGGGACAACACTTCGGTGCAACAATAAACAGGAAGCAGCTGATCAAGAAGGGCAACGTGAGGAACGACTTATCTCCCCCGACGCACTTGACCATCTCATCTTCCTCTTCCTCTGAAGTCCCTGACACACACTTTACAGGCTGACCCAAGGCTCAGACGTCCCATAACACACACACCACACGTATATACGTTAACAAAAGAGTAATTGTTGTCACATAAAGCTGCAAATCTTATTTTGGGGAACTACGGATGATCGGAAGGGAGGGGTGTGTGTGTGCCTGAGTTCTGAGAGTGAGAATGTGGTCCAGAACATTAACTTTTTGCATGCAAAGAAAGATCAGATTAGTGCAATTTAACAAACGAGCTCTGGGTAAAATAACACCCTTTATCATCTCTGTTAGTTTAACAACCTCCCCCCGCCTCAGACACACACAGAGACACACACACACACACACACACACACACACACACACACACACACACACACACACACACACACACACACACACACACATAGACTAGTTATCAAGTCACTCTAAATATGGAATCACGGTGGCACATTAATGGGCAAAATTTTATAACAGTTCCACGCAGCAACACATCTGGCTCGCAACACCCACTAAATCTGTCCCCATTTCTGCTGCTTTATGTGTGTGGTGAGTGAGCGAGGGTGGTGTGTAGAGGTGCGACTCACTCTTTCCCACGATGCTGTGCATCAGCAAGCCAGCAGCAGGGAAGGAAGCAAAGGGGGTGGAATGGCAAACACACACACACACACTTAGGAACCTCCTGTGCCCATAGTGCAGAAGCTGGCCAGTCGATGGGCTCATACAGGAAGTTCTCTGCTTTGGCTACTTCCTGTTTGCTAGACGCTTGTATTAGAAGCACAATGTGGGGTAGAGAAGCCTTTCAGCAGCTATTCACTACATTTAATGAACCAGTGTGAGAATACTCTAGTATTCTATAGCTGCTATAGCTGATTGTCCACTTTTGCACACTTGGTTTTAGTCACACTGACATTTTAGCTTTCCCTCACTTTATTCACATGGAATATTCCTTGATCAACACTATTTGCTATTACCACAATACACTGTAAAGTGTACTGTCATACATACAGTAGGTTTTATATTTTCAGTGTAACATAGATACATCTGCCCGGAAACAATTACAAAATATTTATGAAAAACAGTTATTTTAGTTCCATTAAACCCATGTTTCATGGTCGCCAAGTTTGTATATCAAGAACGCCCTGATTTAGTGGATCTGACTGCTTAGGGTATTTGCTTTGTAACAATAAAGCATTATAGAGGGAGGCAGGGAGGTGTCATGGCGAGGTAAATTAGCGAGGAGGGGAAGAGTGTGCAGAAGTGGAGGGTGCAGTCTGCAGGTGTTGTGTTGATATAAAGACATCGGGTGATGAAAAGAGAGAAAAAGAAGGAAAGAGAGTTAAATTAAGATTAAGATGCATCCTGTGGTTGACCAGTGGGATTACTGATTACTGCACCTTACAGAACTATGATAAGAGAACCCCCCCCCCCCCCCCCCCCCCAAATTGTATAAACCAGGATAACAGCTGGTAAATTATATTTCGTTAGAGAGCTATTAGAGTACAACAGAGGGAGAAAACCTCAGATGGATTATGAGCAATATATTTTCTCCATCATACAAAACCTGGAAGCTCATCACAGGAACTGTTTAATCTCCCACTCTACAGAGAGAGAAGGGGGGTGTTAAACCTGGACTGCTTCTTTCCTGTTTTCACTCTTTACCTCAAGATCGCTGCTCGATAAGGAAAAAGTTACGACCTTTATGCTTGAACGTATAAGATAAGCTTCTCAACAAATGTTCAGTTTAATGCTAGGAGGCCTTGTTCAGGTGGAGCTTGCCAAGTGGAAGCAGGCCATCCTCTGATGTAGAGCCTCTGAAGTTATAACAGTGCAGTCAGAGAAAGGCAGGTTTTAACATTTCTTTCAACTCCAAGCACTTTATGGAGGTGACGTAATTCAAGATAAGGATGAAACATGAAGCTCAGAATTAACAAAAATCTGCGCTGAGTGAAAAGAAATTTTAATGATGGATTTTGGAAAGTACTGTACTGTAGCAGTTACTTTAGGGGTGAGTGGCTGCCATGATGGTATCACAACTTATTTTATTTCAGGCATAATTTCCATTTGGATGTGGAACACTTTGTGTGATATCATTCTGCGAAGCTCTGGGGAAGTACTCTGAGCTCCTAATAACAATGCCCTTTTCCTGCTCTGTCATCCCTCGGTCTATTTATCCTCACAGTCCCTAAAATAGTCCAAATGCTGCACAGTACATACAGGCAGCTCACATAAACAATGCACATGTAGAAATCACTGAAATGGCTAAAAAGGTCTGGAGGAAACCACACATAACCAACAGGAAATGTGGTGCCAACACCCAAACAAAGTGGAAACACTGACTTTTTCCTTCTGTTGGGGGAACAAAATCAATTCTCTGCATTCAATACATCCAATTCCTAAATACTTAATTTTTGGTCCCCTTTTAGTGACATCTGCAGAAATACACAACGTAGTAGCTTTGAAAGACCAGCCAAAGTCATTGGGCCGGTGTGCGGTTGCATGGTAGGCAGGCTGGCCTCAGAGTAAAGTAAGCTATAATAATCTCCCTAAGAATACCCTGCAGGCACAGATGAAGACAAAATACAACTGTATTTGTCGCCAGTGGCAAAGGAAGGCACTTGAGAAAAAAAGACTAGAGAGAGTGCCCATGGTGTTATAGTGTGCTGAGTAGAGGTGAAGCAAGAACAATATTTCAATGTAGTTTTGTAATAATATGACAAGCTCCTTTCCAACGTGAAGATACAATTTGCAGGTAAAGTTAAGAAGTGTGTCATCTTTCTATATTTTTCATATTGTTAAGAAAGCCCTCAAAAGTTACTCTAACAGGAGTAAATTACTTGGGGATGGATTACAGTGCATTTGTAAATTCTACTGAATGAACATGTTAGAGGAAAACAAAGATGTATCAGGCTTTGGCTGCACAGGCAACACTTGTTTGCAAGATCATTGTTACTTTTGTTTTTTAATAGGATTTGTTGACAATAAGAAAAAATATAAAATATTGCCAGACTTTAAAACATTGAACTGTGAATAACAAGGGATCTTTGCTCACAAGAGCTCAAACTCTTTTTGAATGAAACCCTGGTAAATACCAGACAGCGATATTTTGGCCATGGGAAAGGAAGGTCTGATTAAGCCACCACTCTTTCCTTTCTTGGCACGCAGAGTCTCTTTGTGCAACTGTGACCTCATCCCATCCTGCCGCACAGGAAAGGTGGATCAGATAGCCGGGGCAGACACCTGCATGGACACAGGGTCGTATGCATGGTCGAGGGAGAAAGAGACAGAGTCAAGTGACAAAAAATGAGAAAGTTTGTGCAGTACTGTAAATTTGGACTTGCGTGTCAGGAAAAGGACTGAATCCCGAGAGATGAAGTGATAACAGTTGAATGAAATAAAACATGGTGGAAAGAGACACATTAAGCCGTTTTATGGGTGGAGCTGCCAGGATATACAGAGCTAGGATATTGTGTTGCTTGCCAGTCAAGGGGTTTCCTTTCAGGCACATTCCCAGAGGATTTTTGCAGAGAGGAGGAATACATGTTATGTTACATTTCTCACCATATATTTCTTTTTCAGTGATGAAATCTTAAAATGAGTTTCAGTCCACAGCACATGCAAACATGCCAAATTTGGCTAATTTGCTGCTTTGATTCACATCACAGTCCTGTCAACTGTGTGTGTTTGCATAGGAACAAAAGAGAAACACAGCCAACAAGTCCAATCATACAGCCAATATAGACAGGCCCCTCCAGTAGCTCCTAACGATGCATTTCCAATTGACCTTACAGCTTCTAGTTGTTAGTTAATCACCTTGCCACACTTATTTTAATGTTGTGTTAGAGGTGACCATACTGTAGGTCCATGATAATTCAAACGTCTATAGATTATCAGATGATGCTAGAAAGGCCAAAAATAAGTAATTTCTAAAGGGTCTCTGGGAATTTACAACTCTGTGACTGCTGCTTTAATCAGTTCTGTTATGAATGCATGGGGTTGGAATAAAAACAAGGCTCGTCTAACACTTGACAGACTATAAATCTAGGAGGTGTGCTAAAGGTTTGAAATGTGGACTGGAGTTATCATGGTGAGGCTGTGGATTTTGAGGTTAGAGGGAAGAACTGACAAACAGGATGGACACAGGAGCCAAAGAAATCCTTTGACAGTACTCCATGTTCATGATTTATGTCTGTACTATCCGTGTGTGCGAGTGTATGTGTATGTGTGTGTGTGTGTGTGTGTGTGTATGCGTTTGAGTATGACAGAGAGAGATTTTACACTTATTAATGTGTGCGGCAACAATATAAATCTTGTGGTGGTCTCCTCCATCGTGGGGAGCCCCACCAAAAGTGTCACTCCTCAGCCATGTGCAATTGGTTAAAGATGTGTATTTGCAACTCTGTGGCAAGTGTTCACACAACAACATCGATGCAGAATAAATTCACTCACACACACATGCAGCGCAGTTGCTCAGATGCAAACACACAAGAACAAATGCAGACTCTAGAAGAATAAGGACAAACGTGAGACGTGAGCAAGAGGAGTATTTAGCTTGGAAGGGAATCTGGGAGCTTGTTTCACCAGGAAAAGGTGTATTTATTTATTTATCTATTTAATATGGTAAATACATATTCAAATTGATCAACATGTGTCTTTAAAAAAAGCACATACTATTCTCAATTAATCACAACGTTTAAGCTGTCAGGTATCTGTAGCCAACCAGACCTTTTCGCAAGCAACAAATATTTCCAAAGACATGTAAAGTACAGTCCTCATAACTCACAACCAACAGGGGCAACTGCACAAACAACTGGTGGATTGTTTTCTATCTCGACATGAATTGGATTTTAAATGTTACCCTTTGCTATGTTTTATTAAAAATGCAAGTGTATCTGGGTCATGGGGTTCAGTCCAGAGGTGAGAACCAACAGGTGAGAATAGGAGTTGATTACACGATGTATCCTCTGCAATCTTATAACACATGCCATCATCCTAAGGGAACTTGTTATGATAACAACAAAGGACAGTAATATAATATATTAGATATTGAATGTTGATAATTATGTTGCTGGCTTGTTAAGGATGACTGTTATACAAATATTGTTAATAACATATCTTAAAAAAACCAAACTTTAATACAATAGACATTTACATTACATACATGAAATTTGACTTGTCCATTTTACCCACCCTAAGCATTTTTAGAAAAGTGTGCTGCTGTGAAGCGCCAGGTGAGCAACTTGGGGTTCAATGTCTTGCTCAAAGACACGTCAACATGCGGACAGTAGGAGCCAGGGATCGAACTTGCAATCCTGTGGTTGTAGGACGACCCTCTCTACCTCATGTGCCACAGCAAGATAGCGAAGATCAAATTGTACCGACATTAGATTGGAAAAGGTAGAGCTGTCAAAATAAAGTGCACAAAAAACTCCACAGTTGCCCAATCTATGACAAAGCCAAATATATTTTGAAGTCAGTATTGAATTTCAATTGTAGTGAAGTACTGTATATAGGCTTCACAAAATAATTTAAGAGCCGTATTTACTGTGTGTTAACACATTTAATTGTTTTATGAATTATTATTGAAAGGTTGAGAACATGAGTTGTATCTCAAGGACTACCCGCCAGTGGTCTTCATATTTTAAGAGACATTTTGATGTGTCTATTGATGGCTTTGTCTCCTCTCAAGCATCATTTATGTATGGCGTACCACAGGGCTCCATTCTAGGACCACTTTTATTGTCCCTTTTTAACTCCTTTTGGGCCACAATATCAAAAGCATGATGTTTCATTTCATTGTTATACAGATGATACTCAACTGCATTACTTGTCCTGCAAACCATCAAATTTAGCTAAGTTATCTTCCATGCGTAATTGTCAAGCTGTGATTAAGGATTGGCTGGCTGAAATCTTTCTTCAGCTTAAATCTTCTAAAACGGAAATTCTCATTATAGGCCCTGAGCTCATTTATGAACAAGTTTTGCCTGCTTTTGCCACTCCAGCTCAACATGTTATACTTGTTGTTAAGAACGTTGGTATTATTTTTGATCACAAACTCAGTTGCTAGTCCCATGTTTAAAGGCTTGCTCAGTGGTGTTTCTTACACTTGAGAAATATCTCAGATCTTTTGTTACACTAGAGATAGAGTGATTCATGCGTGTATCACTTCTTGTCTGGATTATTGTAAAGCCGTGTTCATTTTACGAGGTACCACATGACACTAATACTGCCATGACAGATGGTTCTATCTCCAAGTGACCACTGTCAAAAATGATGAGGAAACAGGGAGTTTATGTTTTCTTGTCTTTAATAGATCATTACTTTCTGTATTCACCACTAACCAAACAGTCTTTTGTGTCTCCTGCAGAATTAAGTGAGCCTGAATGCATACGGTATGGTCACCATGTCATGGTCAATGTGGGTAAATGTAGACACTTACTGGTGAAAGTGTAAATGCACCATTCCCCTCCACTGACTGCAATATAATCGGGCATGTGCTCTTCCAAAGCATGAGGGGATGGATTGATTGCTGTCCTTGGCAACCGCCTCCAGAAACCACCCACAGACCCCTCCCCATGTTCACACCCCCCACCCCCAGACCATCGCTCCCTCCTCCACACCGCCTCCTCTGCTCTGGTTCAACAATGCAGGTAGAGGCTTGACCTAAAATCTGGGGTGATAAATGACTGCCATCTTGCTGACGCTAGCAGTCCAAAGGGTGTGTGTCTGAACCTTGACCAAGCCTGCTCTGCTGTTTCCTCTCCTAGATTATAGCTGTGGAATTTTACAGTCACATATCTCAAATTTAATTGATCCAACTTCAATATTAAGGCTACTATAATATATCCATGTCTAATTAAAAGTTGCCAAAATATTTAATAAATTCTATATGAAAAATAATTATACAGGCATGTGTTGTAAAATGTGCTGGTGATAAACTCTTGAATGAACAGTGTAATTCATCTTATGGCCATGTTCATACAGATTTCATGAAACATTATACCATGTGATTTGCTTTTAATAGCTACTTTAACTTGAAATATGAATATTTACATACGGATAGTACAAAAGTATAGTATAGTATAGTATAAAATAAAATAATAAAAGTAGTATAAGCCTCCCATCCAAAATGCAGCCTATAATTAGGCTCTTTTCTTATGATTCTTCAGTAGTTATAAAATATTTGCAGTGGCTGTGGTTTGCTGTCCTGGCCCACAGCGGCATCTTGGAAGCATAGCACCAACCCTCCGGATACCCTCCAAGTAAACACTGTTAGCTCTGTCAGCACTATTGCCGTCGTTTGCACTGCTCGCGCTGTTAGCTGCAAACTAGCTGCTGGCAGCCTACACGATCTGTTTTGAGAACCATTGAGAATACTTGATTGTTCATAGGGACTTTTTGGGGAGGTTTTAACACGTGTGTAGTATCCCTTTAAATCATATCATATTATTAAGTCCCCACGAAGAAGGAAATAGAAATAATGCTGTTAATGACTCATTTCCATTCATAATGTGCCATGCTGAGCTAAACTCCTCTTTTGATCAGGCATGGTGCGCTGCGCTCTTTTGTTTCAAAGACTACTTCCACTGAACGGAGCTGGGGGGCACCAAAGGCTGCTCTCCAATCTCCTTTCTCCACTGTATTCCACAGCCTCCCTCTCCTCCCTTTTGTGTAGAGTACCCGAATAAATTAGCAACCCCAGTCGGTAATGGGAGGAGGAGGAGGAGAGTAGGGGGGCTGGGCCTTGTGGCGGAGGAGTTGGCTTTCAGTCGGTGAGGTGCACGGTCCATGAAGCGGCTCCGCTTTAGCGCGCACACACACACACACACACACACGCACACACATACACGCGCCGTGTCTGAGTGACTGGATGCTGAGAGAGAGAAAACGAGGAGAGAAACATTTAAGATCAACGAGAGAGAAGAGCATTGCGGGGCCACATACGGCTCCTTTCTTCTGCAGACGGCAAAGAAACCGTAGAGCTTTGCAGCTGATCGAAACGCGCTCACCTGACACGGGGACGGAGACGGAAAAAAAGATCCTCCACTGGAGGAGTAAACCAACCTACCGGTCTACCAGATTAGCAAATTTGTGGAATTAGCTCAACTGTCATTTTTGTGGATATTATGTAAAAAGAAAAAAAAAGAAGAAGAAAAAAGCCCGGTCCAGCTGGCCAGCACGGCTCCATTGAAGATTTTGTCCCGGAGGATTGTCTGTCGTTGAGGGGGAATTGGAGACCGTTTGCATACTAATCAGTTTTTGAGGGGATATCCAGAGCGTACATCCAGAGCTGCGGAGTGAGTCAGATGAATGTAAGTGACAGCTCCTTTATTCTTATCCTCTCTGTTCACTATTACATCTGATCAGTAAGGGATGCAGTTGGAGAAATTAGCTCTTCTGGTCTTCCGTATAGAGGGGTGCACCCTGCATCTGCACCTTGCATGGTTGAGCTGGTAGCTGGTCCCGGCTGTGCTGAGATATGGGGAGACCATGCTAAAGGGGCTACAATAGTAGGCTATTATACAAGATCAATGGATCATGGTGATGCAGCAGCCTCATATTGATTATTGATCCCCATCCACAGCTAAACCAGCTGAACAGCCAGGTTGGAAAAAGAGAAAAGAGTGGAGCCCCTTTCAAAATATATGCTAAACATGAAAGCGAGGTTGGTCTGGTAGGCCAGCTTCTTATGTCTTATGGAACTATTTGATGATAGTAAGTCAGTGGTTTCCTACTCAGGTTTTTTTTTTTAGCTTAGAGCGAATACCCTTTGTTTTGGAGGGAGTACAGAACCACTTAAAGGGAAACACCATGATGTGCACAAAGTGGGCCAGCACACTTTGGACTGTTTCCTGAGGAGAACAACTGATGTGACAGTGAAGAGATTTAAGAAGACTGTGAGGCGTCACTAGTGGAGAGAATTTGAAGTATCCCACTGTTGTGCCCCAAAACCATTAGCTACAGCCGAGCGTGCTCTGTTGATGATGGTGTGGTTTCCACTTTTATGTATGATTATGAAAACAGAACCAAAAAAAACGCAGAGGGACTATCTCACTATACGATAAAGACTGTAGGCTATCACATGTTATAAAAAAACTAAAATAACAAGTCCAAGAGGATGTCAGGTAGTTTTAATATCCAGAAAATACATTCTGACACAATTGAAATATTTTTTAAACATCAAGTGTATTTATAGCAGCCAGTTCTGTCCATATATGTTTACATGGCCAAAAGCTAAAAATGGGAACCCAGGGGCATATTTAAGTTTCTAACCACAATAGTTATTCCAGTCATATCTGGTGTCTGCTGGCATCCACAGCTCCTGGTTTTCTGCTGTAAGGAGGGATACGGATCTTTGCATTATTACACTATCCACTTACATGGTCTCATGTGCTCCAGCTCTGCAGCACACTGGCCTCAGCCTCTGGTCCGCACACAACCAGTAACAGTTTGGTTTCTTGCAGAGCGACGAGGCGTGCAGCAAGACATTTTCTAACAGGAACCATATGGATATCTTTTGGTGCGGCTGCATCGGGTAGAGCTTATGTTTGTGCAAACAACTTATAATTACTACAGGAGCAGTTACAATAGTGACAATTAAGCATTTCTAGAGAGTTTAGTTATATCTTTATTTTGGCAGTCATAAGGTAGATTTTTAGAGGATGAAATTATAAAAAGGAAGGATTACAAGTTTGTGCCTAGACGGTCATTTAATATGTCCTTGGGGTCGCAGCTGATGTGTCCACTTTGAGGCCTAAACATCCCCGTAAAATATGTTTTCATTCATCTTCAATTCATTTACAAGAAGAGCTGTGATCATTTATGCTACTCCCATTACTTCCTGTCTATCTAACACTGCCTACAACAAGCGAAACCTGTCAAGGCAGAGAGGTCTATTCATTCAGCGAAGTGTCAAGTCTTTTTGTAAAGCTTATCAACAAAGTAAACAGTCAGCTGTTTACCTTGCACTTCATGTTGTTCTATGCAGCTGGATGGATGAGCGTGATACTGACTCTGCCAGGGTCAGGGGATTCTCATCAGGGCTGTGTTCAAAATACATGCTCTCCTAAGACAACAGCATCTGCTGAAAGACTTTATATTAAAATTTTGGGGGGAGGTGACCTCCAACCCCCATTCCCTTCATTGTATATGGGATTATTGGGGGTGCATGTTGGCAGAAATGTGACATCTAACTTGGCTTGGTTTCTGCATCTTATTCTACTACTTGTAATGTGATAATGCTACATCGGAATCATGCTGACATACGGGCCAATATTGATAAATCTCTGTTTAAAACTTTAATCAAAGTTGCCTTTTTTTCAAGATGAAATATAATACCACCACCCACAGTCTTTAAATTCCTTTTTGTTTACTCTAATGGGATTACTTTAGGGAATGTCCAAGTTGAGGTTTTATTCTTCTGCAAATCTCAAGTAATCTTGAGAGTTTACTTTAAACTCTGGAGATATACAGTGTAATCAAACTGCGCATTCGCCACCCACATTGACACTGAAATCCTGCTTGTACTCCCAAAGAACCCACATAAGAAGAGAATGTCATCTTTTTGAGTCAAGTTTCATTATGTGCATGATTATATCCTATAACCCAGAGTGTCTGAATTGTTAATTAAGAAGACAAAGTCACCCTGCGTACCATATTGCAGAGAAAACTGTAGAGAGTGAAGGGTTTTGTGTAATATCTGTTTCAGCTCATCAACTCAAGTCATGGAGTGCTGCCAACACAGAAAGAGAGTGAGGGGAAAAACCAGAAAGCATCTTCCCACCCAAATGTTGCAGCTCAAACAAAGATCTGTCTAATTGTATTCCAGAACTGTTTTTTCCTGGGTTTTGTTTTCTGCGCTTGGGAAAGTACAAATATTGGAAAGTGACTCAGAGGGTCTGTGTTGGTGTCTTTATTTACATCTCAGACCACCGTTTTTAGACATAACATCAACCAAAGACTCCATTTTGAGGGGATTTCATGTAATTTATGTTTATTAGGCAGCATGTGAACTTATCTTCGGTTTCCTCTAAAGCCACTTCTGTTTGCGTCAGCCATCCACAGCAGGGCCAGGCAGTTATTAATAGCTTCAGTAGTAGAGTCATAAAATAAGATTCCCATTGATAAGGAATCCCCTTTGCTGATTGCTCCACATTTTATTAACTTTACCCTCAGGGCCTATTGGTTGCCATGGCAGCTACAATCGCCAAGTCTGCCATCTTGTTGTGATTACAATCGAGAAATTGAATTACACTATTGTAACATTTGAGCTGTGTGTGTGCTTACATGCAGAGAAAGCGGTTCCCAAATTGACATTGGAATTAAAATACGGCTGTATCAGGTTGCTTTTAATGAGCTTTCCTTTAAGCTTATCGATGCATTAGTGGAATTTCTTCGATGAGTATTAAAGATTGAACAAAGATAAAAGCATCGGACTGAAATTTTATAATTACATTTTTGCTAGCCCCCTAGTTCTCCAGCAGTTACCATCCTTGCTTCTTCAATGTTTCATTTTTGCTGCTGCAACTTTGGGAGATAATGTTTGAAATTCTTACAGTGTACTTTCGGTAGTCTTCCCACTGGGGAAATAGAGATCTTACCTTCCTACTTACAGTATGAAGACCCATTTATCTGCTGCTCTGGAGAAGATATTACTGTATGACTGCCTCAACCAATCAAAGGAAATGACTGGACTCTCCCGTCAGACACAGAATGATTGACTAGCTGGAGTTTTCAGATGGTGCAATTCCATTTTTGTTTGTTCTGAGGCCCAGTTTTGAAGTAACCATGAGTATCTGGTCAGCTGAATGGGAAGGACGGCAGACACTGACTGAATAAAAAAAAAAAATCTTCACAGTTCAGAGAAGTAGGTGCTGTCTGGAAGGCTATGAGAAGACTGCTTTTTGGACTAGTTCTGCTGTTCTTCCAAAATACAAAGTTTCAAACCTCTCCACTTGCTACATTATAATCTTCAAATTTGACAAACAGACGTTGATCCAAACAGCCCAGCGTAGCAAGACCAGGCCTTTAGATTCAGATCGGGGATAATGACTGCTGGAAATGGGTTGTTATGTTCCTGGAGGAAGCTGCAGATGGAAGTCCTCTTAAGCTTGGTGTTGTCTCGAGTTTCCCCATCCTGCGCTTCTCTGCCGTAGGTTGGAACAGTGACACCGGCTCCCGACTGCCAAAGTGTGGCTAGATCGTTTGAATTCTGGGTTCCTCGTAGTTGCAGTAGATGGATGGAAGAAGTGAGTTTGCTTCTGTGCATGAATGTTTGCACGTGAGCAAGTGTGTGGTCGTTGGATAGACCTGTGTCGTTGATGGAGAAATCTCATTTTGGCTGCAACTAATGACGATTTCATCATCAGTCAATCTCTCAATTATTATGATTTTTACTTATAGATGAACTGTTTACTCTTTAAAATATAAAAATCAGCATTGATAAATGATTTAATTGTTGTTGATTAATTTGATGTCCATCCACTAATTGATAAATTGACTAGCTGTTGCAGCACTGTATCCTAGTGTGTTCTATGCCAGCAGAGACATTCCTTCTCGGATCTCTTTATTGATTCTTGCCCTGTTGAGGGAACGACTAATGCAGGCATGTGTGTGCAGTATATGCACACACATGTTTCTGAATGAAGTGATGTATTAATTTCATTAGTCACATGAAGAGATGAATGTGGGAATTGCTCTGAGCGAAGATGAATGAAATGTGGTAACTGCTGCCCATCTGGGTGCATGATGGATGAGAAGTGTCTAAGCTCTGAGGCTAGAACTGAGAGAGGAAGAGAGAGCCTGTCTGTGGAGAGTCTCATGTGTTTTTAATGATGTAAGTGAGATGATCTGAGCTTCTGGTACATCAAACATTTGCACCGAGCTGAGCACTGCATGTAGGGCACCGCAGCTCAGGTAGTGCAACGTGTTTTGCAAGTTAAGGGATTCAGAGACTGGATGTGTGTGAGACAAAAGGAGACAAAAGAAAAAGTTGGCTCGAGAAGAAATACGTTTTTGAAAAGCAGTGGCCTTTAGGAAGATCACAAATGTTATTCTGTGTTGTTTGCCATTGATTCGGAGCAAAAGAGATCAGTCCTTAAGTACATTTTTCATTTGTAGCCTCAAACCCATCAATCACATGATTTCATTGCATCATTATTAACTGATGAGTATTGATGTCTGTTTAACTCTGTAGAGCAAATGAAAACAAAGACAGACAGACTTAATTCCCAGGCTTACCACAAGAAATATAATGGCGTAACATGATACAAAGGCATTCTCTTGGAGAACAGCTGTTGGCGCGCCACTAACCCGAAAGTTGATGGAGAATTTATTAGCTAATAAGCTAAGTCGCCGTCACATATTCTGATTATGGATTTTGATAGTTTTTTAGATATGTCAACCAAAGAAGAACCAAATTCCTAGTACCTCCCAGTGAAATTAAGTCTGTAGCATTTCTTTTAGGAAGATACCGGCCTACTTTCACCCTACAAATGTTTTGCTCTGTTAGCTGGCAAACTCTTCAACAACACTTTTTATCACTTTGATTAATGTTTGTGTTTTCTGATACAATAACATAACCTCATATAACTTTCTGCCTTAGGCCATGTCGCTGATTATTTCATCGGGTGGAATGTGGAAAAAGATTAAAGTGTGTGCTTGCCCGTGTGTGTGAGCGTGTGTTTAAGTTACAAGAGGGGTCTTCGGTTTCCCTGCTTCGGATCCTGTTTTGTCTATCAGAGTGTTTTGACTTTTAACTTTTCCTCTGTTCGTTCATTATATATATATATATGAATGGGTTAAGTAGGGTAAAGGTTGGGGTTAGGCATTTAGGGTTAGGATGACCCTACAGGGGATTAAAGTAAGTGAAGTGTGTGTGGGTACCAGCACTAAACAATCATGCCCATAATTCAAACAAATGATTTGGCAAATATTGCAAACACAATTTAAATCAACTCCAGAGTGGTTAGTGTTTATTTGTATTGCATTCACATCATATTAATATCTGAATGTTATGATTGCCATGCATACACAGACTACACTTAACATACTCACACATGCACACTGTCTGATAATACTCTACTTATACTTACCAATAACAAATCACCTAAATAACTAGCAAATAAATAACCCAAACTGTGTGTATGCTAGAACTCAAATGAGTAGAGAAATAGTTTGTTTCAGCCACTGTCAGGGTACTTATCTCAGTTTTACCAATGAGGTAATGATGTTTGACAGAGTCATGGACTTGGTTCGACTCAAAAACTTGCCCTGTTGGGATATCAAACATACTCTGATGGGGAGCAGCGATGTTTGCTGGTAGATGGCAGCTGCTCCTTCACCTTCAGGAATATCCCACCATGCACATCATTTTTTTGTTGTTTTTTTATCCTGCTGACCATGTAGGCCCACTCTTTGTTTTTGTAATATTAACTACTCTTTGAATATCCACCCACTTTCTCCATTTTTCTTTTAAAATGATTAGTCATAAACACACCCAGACACACACATTCATCAGAGAAGCAAAACTCACTGCACATTCACTTGGCAGTGTGGCCTTGAAGGTTGAGGGGTAAGTGAATCACCTCCGGCTGTGTTTTCACTTGCTCCTTGGCTTCATTGACGGTCCAGAGGGTACATTATTTATGTGGGTGCGTGTGAGGCTGCATGCATGTGTGTGTGATTCAGCACTCACTCAAACTATGGTTAACTTCTTCTTCTTCTTCTTTCTGTCTCTGTCACTGTCGCAATGTTTTTTTTTTTTTTTTAAGGAAACCTCATTCAGAATCAAACTTTTCCTCAGTATCTCTAGTTCCACTTCTTCCTCAGTTCCTTCCATCTCTGACTGTGTCGTTCTCTTTCTCCTTCTTGCCTGTCGGCCAGTAAAATCTAGGACGTTTTGTCACAGGGGAGCTAGTGCAGTTTGTAAGTGTGTGTGACTGTATTCCAGCTTGACATCTTCTGTGTGGGTAAATAAACAAATCTGAGTCATCACACCAGCTCTGAACTGTCATGCTGCTGCTGCAGAGTCTTATTTTTCACCAGCTATTATCCCTATGGAGTTAAGTAAGTACGTATGTTAGTGGAGAGATGCAAAGATATAAGTGTAACATGCCTATTTTAAGATTTTGACGCAGCAGCACAGTGAATTGAGACTGATTTGATAACATCAACCAGACATGACTTGTAATAGTGCTACACTACAGAATAAATTAGTCAAATATGGCTCAATACCTGTTGATAGTTTTGATGCTAGGTAAGATTAGGATGCAACATACCAATAATTATTTTATTGAATAATATATTAAATATCACTGACCCCAACATGAGGACACATATTGTTCAACCAAGTCTGTTTTTTAACCACATTTTCATGGCATCGTTTCACATCCAAACGAGAGCATGGAGCCAAACCACTCTCCAATACCTTTGGATTGGAACAAAAATAATAATCACATGCAAGCAACATTCACTTCCTAATCATAGAATAAGATTACAATCTCTTAAAACACTGCAATATGGAAACAAAGTGTGGACTTGAGCCTCAAACTCTCAGTCTCAGTAGGCTCCTGGCACAGAGGATTGCTTTTGCTCTCTGTGAACTGACTACTCTCTGCGATGACGTGCCCCCCCCCCCCCCCCCCCCCCCCCCTCTCTGCAGCCCCACTGATGTCACTGACATGGACATTTATGTAGGAAATAAGTAATAAAATAAAACTCCAGAGCAACATTTCATGGATAGAATTAAAAACAAAGGTTTTCACAGAGCTGAGGTAAACTGGGAACAATGTTACAGCTTGGTTCCTGAGTACTTGGCTTTCAAATCACTACTGACTTACATAAGAGAAATTAGGAAACACATTAAAAGAAAACTTGATCAGACTTGAAAAAACAATGTATCAAAAGACTTGTGATGATACAGTACATCAACTGGATGAAATCTGAACCTCTGATCAGTTCTACCGACTTCTCTGTCACGTTCCCTGTTACAGAATGTATTTGACAGTATTTGTTTCAGATTAACCGATTAAGCTGCAGCTCAGAGTAACCAAGGAACTGGTCCTCACTTCATCATGATTAATTCAAACGTACTCACAAACCAGATACGTAGGCTGTGTTTCACAGGTTGTGAGAGCTTTTATGGCTGCAGGCTTCCCTTGGGTGAGGTAAGCCACTTGAATGATACAGTCATGAACTCTCTCGCCACATAGTAGAATTAATATTAATTGTGCTGTGATGCAGCACATGCATGTATATTTCAGTGTGTGTGTGTAACTGTCCAGACAGTGGACGTCTGGCTGTCTGAGAGGCTGGTGCTAAGATATACTTAAGATTCTGTTTTGATAGTCAGCTATAGAAATAAATTGAAACTGATATCCACCTTTAGTGTAGTCTGGAATGGAGGAAAAAGTCAAAGTGGAACTGAGGAAGCATAGGTATATGTGCATAGAAAGGGACTTAAATACACACACACACACACACATTAATGCTCACAGTGCTGAGACAGCTGAGCTGGTGACAGCTGGGTTTGGTAATGGGACGTCTATATCAAGAAATCCAGGGAAAGGCGACTCAAAGGGGAGACGGGGGTCAGAGTTGTCGTCCCCCTAAACACACACACAACCCAAACGACATGAATACTGAGAAGCAAAGCATTCCTCCATCCTCTACCCCCACACCAGACTCTCAACCCTCCCTCCCTCTTTCCACAAAGCGTTTTACCGCTGCAGCCTGTTTCACCACAACCAGGTCCAATCTTTCATTCTCAGTCATTTAAAGTGTTGGTGTTGCTCTAGCCACCCTGTAATTGTACACTTGTTGAGAAGTGCTTTTGTATGCTTTTAAATGGCACCAGAACTACAGCAATCTAGTATCTTAACACCATATAGAGCACATGCATGACATGGATTGCAAAACAAAAAGAGAAAATTCCTCCATAAATCAGACTTTAAAAGGCAAGGTTGTATATAGTGTCTGTTTTTACGGCAGTCATACTGTATTTCTAATCTCAACTTGTATATTTCACTTTGACAGCTTCTTCCTTTATTCTTTCCCCTGTCTGGCTTTACTGTCAATCACAGGACCTTACCAATGTTTGTTGTGGGTGGCACAGAAGCAGTTTCAGGGCTCAATGAGTGGCTGCCAACTATCAACAGCCAATGCCAGACCTCTCAACCGCTGAGGAACTATTGCAATCCTGAGCTGTTCCATCAAAGCACAAGAAACATGGCTGAGATAGAGGCGGTATTGAGTGGCCGTTCTTTACTTGGAACTTCGTGACTTTTGGTCCTGTTTAGCTTGGCCCACGGGTAGCTATGGCGTGCCCTACTCGATCTGCTAAATCCATTAGAGGAGACGGACGGAGGAAAGGAGGAGGGATGGACATGGGAGGGATAGGGAGATAGTGAGGCCTGTTTAGAATTGGCACTGCATAGGGAAAAACTGTTCCACACAACTGAGATACTGCAGTGTGAACACACTCGCACACATCCTCAAACATATACTGTAGTACTTTAAATGGTTACATCCTATAGAAAACAATATGGTTTTCTATTATATGGTAGCAGCACTTAAGAGTGGAGGCCCATGTATTTGAGGCTTTGAGGCTTGCATACACCAGAGGCAGATTATGGGGTCACAATGCCAGATAAAATGTGGCTGAGACTGCATGGAGCCCTCCGGGTCTGCACTGTCTGTCAATGTGGTCGCACAGAGATGATGTCACTGCTTGCATGCACATGTGTTGTGCAGGCGTACAAAGACGGACGTATAAAGACCCATGCAACCAGACGGACGGTTGAAGCTTATTCTTTGTTGTATTTGACCTATTTTTTTGCATTTAAGATCTAAACTATTAGAAATGTAATTCATCATAATTAGCATAACATTATAAAGAGTGCCACTAGAGGGAGTGAATCAGGTGGTCTTTTGCACTGGCCATCTGTTCTGCCAGGAGCCTTTCAGCATGAGCAATATTTCAGCCCTTGCTCTCTCCATCCCTCATCAGCTTGTGTTTTTTACTGTAAACACAAGTGTATTACAGCACACGTCAAAAGGGAGATGATGTCATGCACCAACTGCTCATTGACAGTGACAGATTGCAGCCGTGCGATTTGTTCATCAATATAACCTTTCATTGACACTCAACTGAAGCAATGAGGGAGAGAGGATGTAAAAAGACTCACATATAGACCGCACATTCTGGAATACTCCCTTTCTGACTTTTTGTTTTTCACTCATGAGTTTCTCCTACACAGCTCAGTGGCCCCTAAAGACAATAAGGCAGCCAGGCCAAAGCAAACTGTAATCATCCCTCAGAATGTTACTTGTTCTATTATGTCCTAAATCGAGTCTTTCCTTCTCTTTCCTTCTTTTTTTTGTGGCGTGTCAATGGCTGCATTATGGTAATTCAGGGTATCGTGGGTTCATCTCATCACGGCGGGGACCCCAAAGGCTCTGACTCTGAGTTTCCCTCCCAGCAGCAGAAAGGTTTCTTTTCATTATCACACCCCTATTTGTCTCTGTGCGACCTCCACTTTTTTCTATTTTCGTCCTTATTCAAGGCAGACAGTCTATAAACAGAAACACTCCAACTACTTGGACACACAGCAACCACAACAAAAGAAAGTCGGGTATGCTTGCTCAGCTCAGCTTGCCTCTTTGCGTAGGAGTGAAGCAACTGTCCAGAGCAGCCGTCTGGACCAGATGTAGAGATCAGTGACCGCACCAGAGGGACCAGTATCAGTGTCTCTCTCCCTGTCCCACTGGAGCTATAGACTTTATTAATCTCTTTTCCTCGGAGGCCTCATAAACTACCGCAGGAGGTCAGGGTCGGTAGAAAGACCGGTGGGATGGATGATTGCAGGAGGATTCATTAGATATTAAATAATGTTTTTTATTTGCTCTATATATTATGCAAAAGTACAGGAGCCTTGTAAATCTAAAATGAGTTACAGAGTAATCTGTGATTTGAGTGTAACCTCATTCCGATGAACTGTTGTCTATTAAAACAAATTAATAAAAAAATTAACAAAAAAATTGATTGTATATGAAATAGCAGACAACCTTACAATCAGTCTATGGTCTTTTTGTATTTGTGAGTGTGAATGCTTCAATTCAACGTATGTGCAGATACTGCAGCCGGCAGCAAGCTGGCTTTCTCTCTAGAGGTGGAAGACATTCCTAAAGTTAACTGTCCAGACTATACATGCACTGGGGGAGTGATTGTCTAGGTGAATATGGCTGGCCAGCAAAGGCCAACAACCTCCATTGACAACTAGCATCCTGTCTGCTACTGGACCTTTTTACCTGCACCACACATTTATAGTGATCATGATTTGTACCAACCATTAGCTAATAGAGGCAGGACTCATTCACATTCCAGAGAGTTTAGGTGTTCAATGTAAAAGATTGTTAAAGCAGCATCCCCCTGGTCTCTTGGGTTTGATGAATGAGTTATGTTAGGGCTAGATGGCCCTCCTCATTGCAGGATGTTTTCAAGAAGTATACGCTCAATAAATCTTCCCTTGTAAATACGAGAGAAACATGCATAAACAATTGGTCTCATTTTGAACATAATCTAAATATTTGTGGACCTCATCAAGGGGTAAAATTAGCATCTATCTTGTGAGGGATAAGAGTGGCCATGCAGGTTAGATTTGTAATTCCAGAATTTTACATCAGTTTGCAAAAGTATGTGTCAAACCTGGGTCAAATAGCATTTGCAAATAATTATTAGTGTTTGTTTTAAGTTTCTGTAAGTACCAGATGGTGGGATAGCTCTAGGATAACTCAGGCAGTGTCAGTTGAGTTTTAGATAGCCTTTAAGCTGTTGTGATTGCCTTTCTTTCAGTCAATGTGCTAACTGAAGAGGCAAATCCACTCTTCTGGCACACTAGGAACATAAAGACTTTTTGGAAAAAAGTGTTTGACCCCGAACTGATGCATGCCTTTGTAGACAGTTACAATATGTGTATCTGTTCATGATTAGATCCAGCTATGACTGATAAGACTGATATAGCATTAGCATGAGGAGGATATTATCTTTTATGGATTTGTGCATGATTTAGAGTTTGTGGAACATAGAAGCTAAGCTTACAGACTTAAATAGCTGCTTTTCTCCATAAAGGCCCTGCTGAAGCAGCCATAGACTTACTTTCCCATACATTCCACGTATGGGAAAGTGTGTGCGTGTGTGTGTAAGCATTTTCTATCATAAAAGAAAATCTTACAAAGGATCTTGGTGCGCATTTCAGTGTCTTTAATGTGTTTTCCCTTGGGATTTCAGTGCGTGACTGCTCTGGACACTTTAAAATGTTCTCACCCAGTGAATAAAACTTGTTATCCTTCAGATAAATATAGTTTATGATTCTGTTCTCAATGTGGTTCAAGCCAATGTGGATCCTGGACAGATTTAGACTTCCATTTTCATGCTCTTTCAAATCTTCATGATCCAGCTGAAGAGTTCTTTCCAAAGCTCACATTCATCAGTGTCTTTAATATAGGTTGAGGATTGTAAAAGTGTTAGCACACTGTCATGTAAGGATTTAAGATACACTGTGGAAAAAAATGTTTTAGTTTTATGCTAAGTGAATTTTTAAGATATTTTCAAATAGAGAATAAAAAAAAAAGCTGTTCAATTGCTCAATCCCACACATCATAAAATATATCGTTACTTGAAGAAATACATCTTTTCTCTGGCTGATATTTTTCTCTTTCTCTTTTTTTCTTTCCCCCAGGTGTAGCAGAACCCAACCATGCCGATAACAAGTAAAGGGTCAAGACGGAGGGCTTGGGTCAGCGGACCCTGTGTGTGTTCAAGTCTCTGGCGACGAAAGCCACTCTTTTATTTATGCATCCTCCTTGTTTTTGTTCAGTCTACAACTGTCCTTGGAGCACTGGAGCTCCAGCTGGATGAGGAACAGCCAGCTGGGACCATCGTAGGTGACATCAGCGCTGGGTTACCGCCTGGTGAAACTGGGGGTCTTTACTTCATCTCGGACCACGAGAGCACAGGTGTTAGCAACGATCTCAACATCGATGAAACCACAGGCATCATTACCACTGCGCGCCGTCTGGACCGTGAGCAAAGGGATCACTATAGCTTCATCGCTGTGACAATGACAGGAGTCACTGTTGAGGTGTCAATCAGCGTCAATGACATCAACGACCATGCACCTATGTTCCCCAAAAAGAAAGCTGTTCTTAAAATCCCTGAGCACACCGCAGTTGGGACAAGGTTTTCCCTGGAGCCCGCGACAGATGCAGACAAGGACCAGCTGACCACTCAAGGCTACGCCATTCGAGAGGGTAACGTAGGCCAGGCGTTCAGACTGGAGACCAAGAGAGCTTCTAACAAGGTGCTGTATCTAGACCTGGTGGTCAATGGACTTCTGGACAGGGAGAAACGCTCATTGTACACCCTGGTTCTGGAGGCCTTTGATGGGGGATCACCCAGAAGGATGGGATCCATGACCCTGGAAGTGACTGTGACGGACATCAACGATCACGCGCCGGTCTTCAATCAGACCAGATACCACGCTATTATCTCTGAAAGCCTCCCACAAGGCAGCAGCATCTTACAGGTTAGCTCAAGTCTTGTCATTGTTCGGATAATGAGTCAATACTTCAATAACAGTTATTTTGTCTGAAAATCCACGTGGTCCAGGGGCATTTTCATTTCAAAGACATTCTTATCTTTTCAGGTGTTTGCAACAGATGAGGACGAGGGGGATAATGGTCTGGTTCTTTATGAAATCAACCGGCGTCAGAGTGACCCTGATCGCTCCTTTGTCATGGATATCAAGTCTGGGGTCATCACTTTGAATAGGCCCCTGGATTATGAACTGAAGAGGGTTCATGAACTGGTGGTCCAGGCCAGGGATAACGCCAGCCACCCTGAGGTAATTGCATTATTATTATTATTCATAACAGGGCTTTAAGCATACTGTGCCGTTAATGATGACAGGTAATATATTGTTTTATACAATATGTCTTCCTGAAGGATCATTGTTAGCAGGTTTTTTCTTAAATTGATTGCTCAGTCCAACATTGACAAATTTCCTTTTTTTGAAAAATAAAAGTAACATGAATAATGACATTTTTTTCAGGTGACCAATGCGTTTGTGACCATTCATGTCCGTGACTTCAATGACAACCAACCCACCATGACCATCATCTTCCTCAGTGAGGACGGCTCTCCGAGGATCTCCGAAGGGGCCCAACCAGGCCAGTACGTTGCTCGGATATCTGTCACAGACCCAGACTATGGAGAGTACGCCAACGTGAATGTGTCCCTTGAGGGGGGTGATGGGAAGTTTGCTCTCACAACCAAGGACAGCATCATCTACCTGATATATGTTGACCAGGTCTTGGACCGAGAGGAACGGGATTCTTATGATCTGAGAGTTATGGCCACAGACTCCGGCACACCTCCCCTCAGGGCGGAGTCATCGTTCACCATTCAAGTGACTGATGTCAATGACAACCCCCCTCTGTTCGACCAACAGGCCTACAGACAGACTATTCCTGAGGTTGTCTATCCTGGCTCCTTTGTTCTCCAAGTGACTGCCAGGGACAAAGACCAGGGCCCCAATGGGGACGTACGATATAGCCTCCTCAAGGGCAAAAACTCTCACTCTGATTGGTTTTCTATTGACACGGTCACTGGGATCATTACCACAGCGACGGCTCTGGATTTCGAATCAGAGCCAGCGCCTAGTGTGACCGTTGTTGCAACAGATAGCGGCCGCCCGCCACTGTCTTCCACAGCAAAAGTGGACATTGTTCTGCAGGATGTTAACGATAACACACCTGTGTTCTCTAACAACTTCTACAATGCCTCCATTAAGGAGAACACCCCAGCTGGGACCTGCTTCTTAGAGGTAAGAGAACACCCTAAAGAGGTTTTCTTTGCAGCCTTCTTTCCCTCTCAATCTTTTAATCCAGCTCTCTATCACTCTGCTCATCTTTATTTTGTAGGAGACCTGCCGCTTTTAATTCTCATAGTGTCTTGCACCATGTTGGCCACAACACTGTTGTTGTACTTGTACAGCCAAAACCAAGTATTCACTGCCTCCCTTGTCCTCTCATCTCTTTATTCACTCTCTCTTTTCACTTTCCCCGTAAGCTCTCTCTGATTACTCCCCCGGCAAAAGCCTGATTTATACATTAATACAAATGAGTCTGGAAATCCGTCATATCTGAAGGGAAAAGCAGTCTCAAAGTTTTATTTCAGAAAAGTTTGCACTTGGAAGCGTTGTGATGTGATTCATAAAAACTGAGCTATGAGAGTGGGTGAAACGATTTATAGGAGAAAAAAGAAACAAAGAGAGTAGGGCAAGGAGGCAGACTTCACCTGCATTCCTGAATCTACTGTGAGGAGATTTACTCTGTGCCGGTATGTCCTCTCTCTCACCTCATGTGGTTGCCATGGTAACCAAGCCATCAGCATAGGGTGAGCCCTCGGTATCGCGCGGCAGCTCGGCTGTCTTGCTTTTATCTTGATTCCAGCAGGTCTTATGTATAAGGAGGACCTCTCCTGAGAAATGAAAGAAAGGATGACTGGCTGTTTGTCTTCCAGCAAGGTCTTAACTTGGCATCAGGCACTGTTTAGACTGTTTTTACAGGTTGGTTTTACCTCTCTGCCGTGAAGCGGATGACATTTGAGCATTTCTGCTTCTCAGCATTTTTAGTGCCTGCTACTAAAACAAAAACATGCAGTGGCTTTAATAATAGGTTTTGGACCCCTACAGATACGAACTGGAATTAGAAAAATACCGGTAGTTGAATACATGTACCATGTATTTGGAAAGGGTAACTAGTTGGTATTCTGTGGAAACTTGCATATGGGCCTTCTGGGAAGACAGTAGATGAGGGAAATAAGGGAACGTAATGAAGAGCAGGGATATGAGATGCAGATTAATTAAAAAGGAAAAAGAGAGATGGAATTACCTGTGGAAGGATATAGAAAAGAAAAAAGCAATACGAATATATGTGATTAATTTCCGATTTGTCTTTACAATTTCAGATACAGCCTGTCTGTTGCTGAATTATTGAACCCTGTAATTTGTTCCTAATTAGGCTGCTCTGTTGAATTATTGTATCTCTCATCCGACTGAGTGAATCCCCTGGACCTCGATTCCAGTTGCTGCAATAGTTCAACCGTTAGTCGTTTCTTTAATCCTAGCCTGCAGATATTCTGGCAGTAGGTGCAGGCGTAATCCCACGCCAGACACCACGGGTGGTTTTGATGCCAAAGTGCGTGAATAAGGCTTGAATTGCTCATTCCGGCACGTTGCTCAAGGTTTGCTCAAACCGAGCCAAGATCCAGGCGAGAGTCCGCCCACAGGGGCTGTGATTTGCAAGATAATGGAAGTTGGAGTAAACTTTTTTTTCTGGGCCAATGAAATATGTGGCCACTCAGACAGGACACACTCAAGCAAATGATACCTGACATCATACCCTAATGGATGTCGTTCCAGATTTGTTCTGTATTTTCTCCTTTTGCCGGCCAACCAGCTGTTGAGATTGTGGAGAATTTGGTATTTTACTCTGTCTAGAAAGTGACAACGTGAAGAATTGGGTCAGCTGGTCCAGTAAACCCTGTTTATATTGTTGTGTGATGTTATTTGGCACCGGCAATTAAGTTGTGAGGTTTCGTCACGTTCCCAACAGAGTTGAGGCGAAGGCAGAATATTCTCAGAATTGAACCAATATTTACAATAGATAACAATCACATCACTGTTTAACTTTAGGAATTATTATACTGGACTGACTGGCTCGGTTTGAATTTGTATAAAAATAGGGGAAAATCAGCAAATGTTTAATATCTAAACAAGGAAATATGTTATCAGAAGAAATGTTTCATGAAAAGGGACACATACACACACAAGGTAAGAGGTAGTTTTCTTTTGTCTTTTCTGCCAAAACTAGTCTTCCCTAAACTCTTTTTTTCTTTTCTCACATTCTCTCGGTTTCTGTTTTTGCTATGTATTTGCTCAGTTGCTCTTTTTTGGTATCTTTCTCTTGATGTCTCTTTTGATTTCTCTCAGTCTCCACTCACAAATACACACACACAAGCAGCAATAGTGTGTAGAACGTTTCTTATCAGTTGAACTACTAAAGTAATCTGTAATGTGCTGCACTGTTTATGTAGCCGCGACACAAAGGAGTTATTTATTTCTTGGTTTCCCGGCTTTCCTCTTCCTTCGCTTCCTTAAAGTATTTCCCAGGCAGGAGAGGTTATGGTGCCTCTGTGTGTGTGTGTGTGTGTGTGTGTGTGTGTGTGTGTGTGTGTGTGTTTGTACATCCATCTGATTCAGGTTCATATCCTGAGAAGGTAAGGGTCATGAGAACAGCGTGAATTGTTGCTGATGATGAAAAGTGACAAGCATATTTTAGAGCGGAGCATTTTCATTGTTTAAAAACTCTTATTCGCATGCAAATATTGCTGGAATCATCTGATCTGTGTGGGGCCTATTTGAATGCCCCTGAGTTGATCAGGTTTTTTCTTTCTCTTTTTCTTGTATAATCTGTGTTTTTTTTAGAGGCAAATAGTATTTCCCTTCTGTGTGGGCCTTGCAGAGTGTCTGTCAAATCCAATGACATGCTTACATCTAGCATGACCCGACCATTGGGTAGCCACTGTTGACCTCACAAACAGTGACATGCACGCTCTTGTCAAGCCTCAAAGTACCAACAGATATAGGGGGGATCTTTAGGGGGCGACTAGCTCACTAGGCTAAGAGGGATGTCTGGGAACCGGAGGGTCGGCAGTTCGATCTTTGGCTGGGACGTGAGCTGAGTCGAAGTGTCCTTGAGCAAGACACTGTCCCCCTAGCGGCTCCCCAGGCGCCTGTCATGGGCAGCCCACTGCTCCCTGGTACAGGGTTGGGTCAAATGCAGAGAAAAATTTCCCCCTCAACGGGATAAATATAGTGTAATGAATGAATGAATATCAACAGATGAGATGCAAGCTAGAAGACACATTGATTAAAGAACAAAGAAAACTCAGCTCAAATGGATCAATAGTACAAATGAAATAAAGGGACCCTAACAAAGGAAGAATTAAATAATTGAGATAGATGAGAACGAGACAGCAAAACAGAAAGACACAGTTTACATGTGTGTGTATATCTACATATAAGCATTCCTATATGTCATATCTGTGTTTGTGTACTTGTACACTTTTAAAGCCAGTAACTCACTTTCAGCAGGTGATGCATCTCCCCTGTGAGTTTCACCATGTGGTTTCCTGGTCAAGCCTGTTAAACAACACTTAATCATCTCAACAGAGGCACAGATGTGCTCAGCTGGGAGATGTACAAACCTGTAGAGAATAGCTTGCTGGCATTGCCGTACAACAGTGTAATGGTACTGTTGGTAGATGACATTTTGACACCATGCTATAAAAATGAATAATTTTCACAATCAAAAAGAAATAAGGTGGTGAAATAAGGTGAATGATGAATAAAACCTGGAAGCCGTGCTGGAGGCCCTTGGAGGCTGCAAATGTCTTTACGCCCCACAGTATAAAATGCAGGACAGAATAAGAAACATACTGAAGACTTTACTGTTCGTACATTATTGCTAGCACTAGAGGTAAAATACAATTCAGAGGGATTATCCCTAAAGGAACATGAATATGCCCCTGATTATGATATAGCTTGCAAATAAAGTGACGTTCAGACCTGAGACTAAGTGGTGCAGGAATATCCAAAATAGAAATGGTGCATAGATGTTCTCACTAAATTACAGTAATTACAATCTTACCATTAAATCACAGCTGCCCACTGCAAATTTCTTCCGAAATCTGGGTATTTGTGATGCTCTGCCATTCACCAAACAGCTTGTCAAGGAGACATTTTAACCTTATGGTGGCGATTTCCTTCTCACCAGTCAAATGTGGCCAAATCTTGCTCTAGACTACATTTTTTTGACAGACAGACATATTATTTCACCTACTGAGCAGACCTTGTGGGTAGTCAGATAAAACAAGAACAGAGAGTCACACAAGAACATTTGAGTGTGAGTGTAGTGTGAAGGCGACTGAAATAGAGCAAAAACATATCGGAAAGGAGAGGTTTCTTTTGACAGGTGGAGTTAGTCCTCCTGAACTTCCCGCTAAACCACTTGAACAAACACAGCACGTCTGCCTGTCAAAGCAATCAGCAATTTTGGGATGAAGTCCGAAGTCTGGAACCCCGTGGCTAAAGTCTCTACGGCTCTATAAGGAAATACTAATCATATTTAAAAGTTATATATTCACACATGCACACTGAAACTAATCACATTTGATCAACCAACAGACTCAGAGATATTTGGTGACAGCCTGAAAACAGGAAGGTGTTCTTCTTAAGCTTGCTGTAACACCGGACCAGTCTCCTGCTGGTGTCGCACTGAATCTGACCCCTGCGAAAACCAGACCAAACCTTAGCTTCCATTTAGAGCTTTCATGCTTTCCTCCTGCCCAGACTTGCAGCACACACACTCTAGTTTTTATTAAGCTTGAAAATGTGAGGGGGTGTGCGATGAAATTTATTGTCCGCTTGATGTCTTCCATCAATGCTTGTTCTCGAACAGTGGCAGCTGTGCTTTAATACGGCCGCGCTCTGTTGAAACTTTATCTTGTGTGTTTTAATTAATCTGTCAGTGTGTTTAATTTGCTAGCATCAATAGCTGCGGGAAGAAAGGCTGCAGGTTGGAGCAATCACTTGTCAACACATGCCTCAGTTGCATCTAACAGGTGATCAGCCCTGACAAATGGTTGGGTTTTGTGCACAAACAGACACCAGCGAGATCCAAAGATTTGGTGAATCGTTTCATGCTGTTAACAGCTGGCCCGTGTTCTGACACACTTACTCTCTCTCTCTGGTTCTGTATTTCTGTCTCTGTCTCCCACTCTCCCCCGCAGACTCACACATCTCTCAGCTGCCAGCGAAGTTGACAGGATGTGTGTGATGAGGGATCAGGATGGTGTGTCTGCCATGCAAACTATTCTCATAGCATCCATCAACACTTACTGTGAATTCATCACCTGTTTGCTACTGGAAGCTCAGAAGCCATGAACAAAATCCATCTTGGTTTTACGCTCATGCTCTAAACTTTCTACGTAATGAGGTGGGCTTTATTTGTTAACTGTATGATGGTAATGCCCGTCTTAAAAGAACAGTTGGTCTGATTTTATGAGAGAAATATCTCCGTTGCAATCCTTGAGATCTTTATTATATGAACCCCCATGTTAACAGAATGGCTGTAGACATGGCAACGGCGCTCTGGTCTGTCAGTTGGTTGGTCTGTCAAATTGATTATTATTATTGATTATATTTCCATGAAATTCTCTACAGACATCAATTGTGCCTATAGAGGATACATCTTCCTGACATTTCCTGTAGCGCCACTATGAGGTTGACATTTGTTGTTTTGAGCGAAATGTCTCAACAACAACAAGAACTATTGAATGGATTGCCATGAAATAAGACACTACACAGTTATGTCCCCCATAGAATTAATTGTAATAACTTTGGTGTTCTCCAGACTTTTCATATATCGCCATCATCAGTTCAAGGTTTTAATTCGTCCAAAACTTTGGTTTATGGCCAAATGCCTGCAAATGAAGAGACATGATACTGGCACCCTGCAGCCTCAGCTGTAAGTTGGGTTTAGTGATAATTAGCAAATGCTAGAATCCTTAACTAAGATGGTGAACATGGTACTGCATTCATTACACTTGCTTAGCATGTTAGCATTTTTATGCTGTGCCGGCAACAGCCGTGACCGTAGACGTTATGTTTTCTGTCCGTCTGGTCCATTCTTGTGAACAAGATATCTCAGGAACGCCTTGGGAGAATTTCTTCCAATTTGTCGCAAACGTCCACCTGGATGCAAGGATGAGCTGATTAGAGGTTTGCCCTAAAATGTCAGTGAATACTTTCCTCCAGTAATCACAGGTGTTGGTGAATCTACCAAGACTGGAACGGTATAGTCTTTTATCACATTAGTGCAAATCTATAACAGTTTTTGAAATTTTCATTTTATTCAGTTCAGAACCCAGATTCTCTTATCAGACAGATTACATTTTTTCAGCTCTTTGATGGGTGTTGGATTCTGGTCCAAGTTGAATAAATCATGCTTTTGTCTTTCTTTTCTCCTCAGAAGCAGTAGTTTGGTTCCATATCACTAGCTGTTGGCATATGCTGTGTTTTAACCCTATCAGAGTGTTCATTCAAGTGTGATCTGACTGGCCGAAGCCTCTGTGGAGAGAATGGCCTCACGCCTCATTAAGCCCAATACTCCGTACCATATGGCAATGAGGGGTTTTCTTCTCTCACTCTCTTTCTTTCGGTCTCTCTCTAGCCTGACTGTTTTTTATTCCATTTCTTCATCTCATCTGTTAGTGAGTATCTCAATTTCCATTCTTTCTTTCTTTTTTTTCTTAACTTTTTACCTCATGTCTCGTGGGCTTTTAACCTTATGGCTCCTGTACTGGTCTCAACTTTATTTTTGCCTATTTTAAAGGAATCAATCTTCCATCAGTGAGTGAGACTCAAGTATGGAAAGAGTTTCTTTCTTTGTCTCTCTCTGCATCAGTGGACTATTTTAAAGATAAGCATTTTAATACTACACAATTACATGTATTAATGCATCAGTTTCACTTCTCATTGGAATTTTACTTACTTTACTTTTATTATTTCCCACACTTAATGGTGAAATATTGAAATTGCTTCTTTTGTTTGACCAAATATCCAAAATCCAAAGATATTCTATTTAAAAAATCCTCAATTAATCATATCAATAGACCTAACCAAGTCAACCATATTGGCTCATATGTAAATAAAACAAAACAAGCAAATCACACTCCACAAAAATTTAAAAATGTGTAAAGAAAATAATTGCGTTGATTGAAAAGTCTTTAGTGCAGCAAGTTTCTTTCCACAGTCTGAAAGTGACGTGGTGGACTCATTCAGCTTTAGCGAGAACACAGACGAGATAGCTCCTCAGTGGAACACGCTGATATCAAACAGCTGCAGGCACAGGATCCTCCATATACAACACAGACAAAACTGAAGCCATTCACACACACACATGCACACATTTTCTATCTGTCTCTTCTCTCCAGCCTATCTCCCTATTCCAGCTCTCCTGGGCTGCTTTCGCATTGTGTTTCTTTTTCAAACTTATCTGACGACCAGACGTCTTCTTTATCTCTGTCTGGGCCACCATTTTGTCAGTCTCATCTCTTATTGCTTCTCACTCCTACATTGGAGTTTGAGAGTGAAAGGAACAAACTCACAGGCACACACACACACACACACACACACACACACACACACACACACACACAGACTCACATATTGTGGTTTAACTCAAAAAGTGCACACACACGAACAGCACAAGTGAGCAGCAGGTGATCCATAGGCTTTCCACAGTTAATTTGGTCACACTAATCTAATTTCATAACACACTGAGTTCAGTTGGTGTAAATTAGTATGCTTCCTGTGTTTCTCTAGATTGTATTTGCTTTGGGAGAGGTTCTGCAGTTTGGGACAGCAGGTGGTCGATAAGTTAAGGGTGAAGGGCGGTACAAGCACTTGTTTCCCAGTGTATCAGATTCTGTCATTTCTGCTTTACAGAGATACGTGTTGGATTTGCAGTCACAGTTGGGGGTGACCAAGACATTTCCCTTTGAGCGCAGAGTTTCTGTGGCAGTGGGCTCAAAAATATGAATGTTCCAAGTCGTTAAATATTTTTTTCTTTGTTGTTATTTGTTTGCGCTACTCGAGGACATGACTTATTTGTGAGTCTGTGCGTGTGGTTGTCAGAGCTGTTATCTGGCTGATTCTGCTTCTCTCGTGTTGTGTCTGTCTCAGCTCTCTCCATGCTATTTATTTTCATCTCAGGGGTCAAAGACTGCGCAGCTCCAGATATTTGTTTTCTTAAATGAATCCTCCATTTTAATCATCTCACTTGTCCTCTTCGACTTCCTTCTCACCTCAGAAACTGAAACGTGGAGATGCAGAAAGGGAAACATTAGTATTCCACATCTAGCGTAGCGTTTGCTTTGCCAAAATACACAGTGTTTTTTTAATAATGGCACGACTTACAAAAAGCATTTTATATCCAGTATGGTCCACATCACGCTTCCCGCTTTCTTTACATCTCCCAGATGCATTTCTGTGATGCGTGCACCTCATATTGTCTTTTCTTCAAGCTTCAGCTTTTATAAGATTAGTTCTCACCATGAGTTGTCTATTAAAGGTTAGAGCAGACCAAGAAAGAATGAAAGAAAGTTTCCACTCCAGGGTGGAATCTTTTACAAGAGAATCTCTTACTACTTCCCACCTGCCCAATCTACCCTCCACCAATCCCCATTTCTCCCTTGTTTTTGATTGCTGTCTGGTTCCACTGAGCTGTATTGTACGTGGGCTAAAGTAATGCATTTAACTGGAAATATATATGATTAAACAATTTTAGACGTAGCTGCATAAAACTAAATAAATTCATGTACAGAGAAGAACAGAAGTACAGGATGAAACCCTGGTGCTTGAGCTTTACGGATAAAAAACACCAAAAACTCTGAGACTCTTATTTCCATTGTGGGCCATCGTGCATGTGAGCGCGCATGTGTGTTTGTGGTCACTGGCTGTGGTGTGTCAGACAGGGTTGGAAGGACTACAGGAGTGGAAATAACTTTACTGTTTGCATGGGCAACTGCTGTGATTTGTTTCATTGAACTGTACAAACCTTGAGCCGCAAGGGCTACGGGATGATTAATGACAAAGTGATGACAATGGATGTAAAGGTGATCAGAAAGGTAATGAAAATGTTGGAACAGAAAATCATTTGTGAAAATAAAAATCAATTTTGATTGTTAACTTTTTCTTGCTCCCAAACTCCTGTCTCTTTCCTTCAGCAGGAGCAGTCCCATCTTCAGGCACGCTCTGGAGGTTGCTGTAGCCTTCTGGACTCAGTGAACCCGTTCATGCAGAATAAGCAGAATATTAATTTAATAAGCAGCCTTGAGATGAGGAATGAACCTCTTTTTTCCATTTAAATTGACAACCTAACTTAGTGTGGCTTGGAATTTTTAGAAGCTGTGCTTAATACAGTCTTGTCTATCATTTCTTTATTTGGGTCAAGGTCTATCATTTCAGCACAAATAGCTATACTGTTCCTTTGAATGAACACAAGCTGCAATAAAAGGAAAGGTCCATTGACATTAACACTAATAATATACCTATAAATACATGCCTCTGAGTTTGCCGTTTATCAATAATGACCTTGATTATTTCTCTAAGCTCTTGAGTTTAAACATCTTGACAAGATGTGCGGCCTTCATACTCTGGTCATTTAAAAATTAAGCTTCAGGCAACTTTCAGCTGCTTTCAGGGTGGTCTATCTTTTTCTGACCAACCATACTGTAACTCGTAAGTTACGGAGTTAAGGAAAAGGAATTCTCCATCTTTCCTGTCACTGTGCCCTTCAGTATTCCCACCCTGCAATTTGGACAAAGCTCTTGTAAGAACTATAACAGAATTTTTTTTTTTTGTAGCAGCATGTCTTGCAGTCAGATCATGCAAGGTGTTTGTGTTGGAGTCGTATAAGGACTCTAAAATGAATCTCTCTGACATGAAACAGTAGTCGCTCTGTGTTTTTTTAACCTCACACTGAGTACATTTACAGGCCTTTGGCCTGAGCGATAGGTGTTGGCTGAGGTTATGTAAATCATCTGATTTGGCTTGTGTTCTGTCTTGCTGTTGCAAGTGATTTAACTTTTACAGTAAGGATGTGTCCGATTCAATGTCAATTTAGGAGAACCCACGTTTCTGGTGCATGTGGCCCAAATTCAGCTCTTTGGTTTTGGATCAGATTTACTGCGGCCTAACATACCCTGGTGCACAGTGTGCAGTTGAGGAAGTTCTTCATACTACTTGGAATAAATCTCTTGGTTTTGAAATAACAGAATTCAGCAGTAAAAGTGCTATTGGATGATGTTCTCAAATCAAAGTGCACAGCCATGAGAAAAACAGGCAGAAGAGATGTACGTTACTGTAACACGTTGACAGAGATGGATTGCTGTCACAAGTCTGATTCTGGATTATTGGAGCAATCAAACACTCGGCTCTCTTTGCTTGAAGATGTTTGCTGTTCTCCTACGAAAGGCATCAAAGGAACTGACAACAAGAGGGAGTTGCACCAGCCATCTCTGAATGTCAACATCTGGTGTTGTAGCTGCTGTCACTCACCACAGCTTAATGTTTTCACATCATGGCTCAGCAGAGCGGGACTGGTGTGGAAAGTGGGAGCAGTTGGTTGGTGGGAAGATGAAAAGGGATAAATTATGATATCTTACTCATCCATTTTCATACAGAGGAGAGGAAGAATATTTTTGGTTCATGTCTTAATAAGGAAGGTTAGGCAAGGATGGGATTTGCTTTGTGATTAATCTGAAATACATTTTCTCAACACTGACTAAACCTCATAAATGGATCAAATCCACAAATTAAAGGCCAATCACAAGTGATGCAACTAAAATAAGACCAATAAAATAGGCCATGTCAAAAATACTGCTTGCTGTACAGAATACATACATACAAAGACCTCCTAAAACCTAATTTGCAGCATTGGAATAGGTTAGTTAGTGTTTTGAATAGCAGTTGTGGCAGCTGAAAGCAAAGTCTACAGTTGAATGAAGTGTTGTATCTATAGTATGCTGTGTGGAAGAAAGATTGTAAACAGAGACAGGCTATAGTTGTGTCTGTGTCTGCTAATGATCGTATAAACCATTCCCGTCTCAGGGCTGTGTCAGCCTGGATTGTTAATGGAGAATCCCAGTTATGTTGGTGATGTACAGTCCCTCTGTAGCTTAACTCTGTAACTTGGCCAGCATTCTACTCCCTGCAAGGGAATATCAATTTAGAAAAACGCTGGGGCTTTCTGATGTTGTCAAGGGGTTTTCACTCAGACAAACACACATATTGTATATACTGTATGTACAAACACAGACATGCGCACTGGTAAATTCCTACACCACTTGAGGGCCGTTGAGAGTATTTTGTGCCCCGCTCCAGGGGACGATTATAGAAGAGCTGCTTGATTGCAAGAATCTTGGAGAGCCGGATCTGCTGCTCTAATACCGGATACAAGAGCTAATGTGAATCCATCAAATTGCTATTTTCTCCTCCATAGCCTTTGTTTCTTATCTAAAGAACGGTTCTTTCAAGTCGTGCAGATGGAGAAACTGAGATCACAGGAAGTGCAGAACAGATGATACTGCTTAGTTTGTGAATAACGTGTAATGCAATGTACACTAAACACTCTGTGTTGTAATGAAGCATGCAGTGATGGTAATGAATTGCAAGAGTCTGATCTTGGCTGCTCAAAATCGTGTGTACCTTGTAATGCAGTTGTCTTTACCTGCATTATATAACCTTTTTTTTTTTTACAATACATTGCAATATCCAAATGTTATTTTCATCAGATATATTCAGTTTTTACCTTCTGTTGCTAAACCCTGTGCTCCACATGATCTTTTTTGAACAGCAGACGCAACAATTTTTTTAATCAACAATTCTTCTTTTTGCTGTTTTCTTTTGTCGTCTTCACTCATGTTAGAAGTAAATGCAGAGATTTAATCAAGACACTCGTTAGTTTTGTTTTGTTCACATATGATTTTAATAAGCGCTATTGTTCGATTTATTGCCTTTTATTGATGTTTTTTATTTAAGATTTGTCATGATTATGTCACTTTTTATTTTCTGTATATTATAGTGCACCCTGGTTGGCCTAATTACATTGCATAATTTTCAATGTGATGGTGACTGATGCTACAACAGACAAGCAATGACGTCAGAGTCCATATCGATGCTATGCGGATCAACAAGTAGTTAAATACAGTCTGTTTACGCACACATATACTTCCAATCATGTAAAATCATAGACAAAAATGGAGAAGTATTTTATTTAAGGAATTTAGTGCTTTTGCAGGAACATCACAATATTTCTATAATGAAGAGCTGAATATGTGGATGATTTATAGTAAAGACATGAAGAGCTCTGGAAAGATCAGGTCTCTGCACATGTAAGACAGCGAGCGAGAGGGTATGAAATAAAAAGAAGAGGTAGTGATGAAAGGCGGAGAGCATGTGGTGTGAAAGCATGAATGTAGGATGCGGCTGAGGTGCTGATGGTTACCATGACAATGAGAGACGTAGAAGGGGGGGTCAGGGGAGGTGGGGCCGAGCCAATTCATCACTGCTTCCTCTTGTGTGTGTGTGTGTGTGTGTGTGTGTGTGTGTGTGTGTGTGACTTCACCTCTATCTATCCGAGTACGCCCTTGAAACAGGCTATTTCTCTCTCTGACTCCTTGCGTGCACACACATTTACACATATAGTGTAAAGAAAAGAGCAGTGCATTGGGGAATTGGACAGGGAGCTGACAGGTATTCAGCAGACCAGCTGGGCAGGTCATCTAACACAGCATTTTCCAGAGTTAAAGATGACCAATATTTCCTTTCAATGCCACAAGGATGCACTAGAAATGCTATTGATTAGATGATAACGGCTCCAAGGAGGGGACTCGATCTGTCTTTGCAAATTAGAACGCCCTGATGAGTGCAGATTTGGACTGTGTGTGTGTGTGTGTGTGTGTGTGTGTGTGTGTGTGTGTGTCTGTCTGCAGGGGAGTAATCTTCCATCCAGAGGTATTTTTCATGGCTGTCAGGGGGAGAGTGGGGTCATGTTATTGTAACTGGGCACGGAGAGGAGCAGGCAGACAGTCTTCATATGAACACTCAACCATGTGAAGGATGATCGCCATTACTTCATACAGATAGCATGTGTGTGCGTGCATGTATGTGTGATGGGGGAAGCGTGATGGCTTTCAAAGGGTTGGAGCCATCGTTCAGCGGTAGTCATGGTAACGGGATTCTCAGGACCACATGGAGGGAAAAGAGAGGAGGAGGAGGAAGCAGGGGAGGGGGGTGGTCGGGGGACAGAGGGAATTATGAGGAGTGGTGATGGCGTCTGTAAAGCGATGATGTAGATCGGCACCTCATAGAGCCAAAGTACAATGCAGTTTGTTTGTTCTGGCCATCATAGTAAAAATCATAGTAAAAATTTAAATGAAAGGAGACCTCAAAAGCTTTTATTACAAATGTATCAGAAAGAAATTACAGACATACAAGATAGCTTAAATCTGTACACAGAATTACTAGAACTATATATTTTTTAAGAACTCCCATAGTCCCTTGTAAGTAAGTACAGAGGTGGGTTTTTTACGCCAAAAAACATATACACTTCTTAATATACCTCTGAGGAAACCCTAATACTGTGCAGCTCTCCTTGTGTTGGAAAACGTTTTGTTTGTGTAGCATAATTTCATGCACATTTGCAAGACAGATAATGTGTGTGTACGTGCGTAAGCGCTCAGCTTGCTTTCCCAACACCTAAAGTGTGACTCACTTAATGTGAGGTTAACAATCCTCAGCCAGCTGAAAAGAGACACCACGTGCGGGTTTTATTTGCATCACCTTTAAATCCCTGTGGTCTGCCGCTGCTTTGAGGTAAACTGAGGTAATGCTTATCCACAACTGTAAATAGTCACATGCATGAGCCAGATTGACTGGCACAGGGGTAGGTTTGGCCTAGTGGGTTGAATTAGCAGAAAAGTAAATTTTACTTGTTTAAATCCATTCTGTTCTTGCATGCTTTTACTCGCGGCTTTTTTCCTTTTCTTGCTTATCTAAACTGACGGTTCAGGTTCGCTCCAGCTTTTTAGGCTCCTGCATCCACAATACTTCCCCTTCTGTCTCTTTCAATTCAGCAGAGAATCTGGACAAGCACACACACTTACACACAGTATACACAGCCTCCAACTGTGGCTCTAAATGGAGCCCTTTGTTTTCTTAATTGTCAAATTAAACATGTCACTCTATTTGAATGGGACACACATACGCCAGCTGCCAGCTCACCCAATTGAGAAATGGGCAGTTTAGCCTTTATTCATTAAAGACACGAGTCCCTTCCCCCCCAAAAAAAACTATTTGAACATGCTTGAAAAATCTCTTTTTCACACACACACACACACACACACACACACACACACACACACACACACACACACGAATGAGGAAAAAGTCGATGCAATCTTTTGTCTGTCACAGAGTGCGGCTGGATGGACGACCCCCCTCATCTGGTAACAATCACCTCACAGGCTGCCTCAGTCTCTTGCTTTTGTGTATGTGTGTGTGTGTGTGTGTGTGTGTGTGTGTGTGTGTGTGTGTGTGTGTGTGTGTGTGTGTGTGTTTGTGTTTTAGCATGTGCAATGTCCACGAGCATTTCTATGTTACGACCAGCATGTATGAGTATGTGTCTGTGTGTGTTTATGTGTGTGTTTCTAACCCCAGAGTGCCACTAGAAAGCCCCATCTATCCCAGCCCTGTCTGGGAAATATGAAGGAGGAGTAGGGAGGGACCTGCCTCCAAAATGGAAAAACTACATGAGCTTTCTCTTTTTCCTTTTTTTTTCTTCCTGCGGGTGATTATTCTTTTATATTTATTTGCCCAGCAGACGTCCTGCTCTCAGTCCAATCAAACATCCTCCATCTTACACATTAGTCTGGCCTTTCTTCCAGCTGCCGCTCTCTCACAGTGGAGTTGATGTGAACCCTGTAGCAGTGTCCAGGCTGCCTGCAGCTCCAAACAATGCACACCTATATTTCACGCTGCAGGAGCAATTCTCCTGCTTGTTCCTTGATGAATGCTGCAAGATGTTTTGTAGAGGAAGGATCATTTGGCTTAATTAATGTCCTCCTGCTGCACGGCCCCAAAGACACATAATTAAAGCTCAAATTCAGAGCCGTCTCTATTGGTTTAGGATTCAATAGAGTGAGGACTTGAACCTTGGCTTGAAGTCCAATCAGTGCCTCATTTAGTATTTCTGAGGCAGGTGTAGGTTCTCTATTGGAAAGATTGTGCAGGGAGTTAAAGAAAATCTTGTGTTAAAACAAGACAGATAAATCACAGAATCTGGCAAAGGTGATTAGTCAAAGACTTTAAGCCCCATTCGTCAGTTAGATGTACATTTATTCTAAAAACAAAACAGGTTGTCCTATTTTTGGAAGAAAAGCTTTCTATTTTCCTAACCGCCGTCTTTCACATCATCTATTTTTGGTTTCAGTTGTGGCTCCAATAGGCCTACCACTCAGCCTGTGCACTGTGTAATAAAGTGATCTGGCTTCTTCTTCCCCTTGCCATTTCATCCCAGTGATTTAGAGGACTGTAGTCAGGTCCATATTCTCACAAGGTTAGGTTTGATGAATAAGCCTTCTTCTGGCACAGCTCTCTGGGCGTCTGAGAGTGTGTGTGTGAGCTTTGCTTCTCTCTCTTTCGACTTACATCAGCGAGGCATGATATACACCAGAGAGCATTTGGCTGAAATCCTAAATGAGATACATTGAGTCGCCAGGGAAACAGATAAAATGCGTGTCTCTTCGGGGGGGGGGGGGTATTAAAATATTCTGGACAAAAGGTTAAATCCTGAACCACACCAAGTTGAAAATGTAACTTTGAGCTTTTAAAATATTCAAACCAAGATAAAAAGCACAAACGCTTACCCATGAAAAAGAGAAAGAGAAGAGGATTGAGAGACGAAAATGAGATGGACAGGCGTGCAGGTGGACTGGCAAACAGGCTCATATTCAGCTATGCACACGATTTCACAGTCTTTCTATCTCAAAATATTGGGGAACGAGGTTAACGCGATGCTGGTGGTCTGCATGGAGTTAGTATGCTGATTGTTCCATTAATGTCGCGGTGTTTCACGTTGCCCACTGCAACACACACACACACACACACACACACACACACACACACACTTACACGAGCACACACTCGAACTGAGCATCCAACAGAGATCTACAGCCAAAATAGAGGAGAGCTGTGGCAATTATACACCTAATAAATCAGTCATTTGCTCATTTTTGTACGTATGCCCCAATTGTGCACACTCCCCCTACACTGCTGACCTTTACACGCGCACACATTCATACACATGAAGACACACATATGCATGCAGGCTCATAGATACAGATGCTTGTATAATCATGTTCATTCAGAGGTCAGCTTGGCAGGAGTGAGCACATGTAAAAAACACACACTTATTTAATATCTGACAGCTTGCTTATGGAGTGACTCAGTCTCCGTCGTCTGTCGGCGTTGTCCCCATGCCGAGACAGACTCCTTCAGATTCCACTGTTGGGTGGAGCGATGGGGGGGGATCTGAGACCTGAATCAGGGGCATACATTTACTGCCTGGTTTAGCCATCAGTCTCTCCCACTTTTGGAAACTTACAGTAGACGAGGGGTGGGCCTCCTCCCTGTGTCCCCGCACTAAGCCAGAGGTTGGGTTCAGCTGGGCACAACAGGATGACTGTGTCAGATGTACTGGGGTCTCTCAGGTGTGAGAGACAAAGGTACATTTACATCCCAACACCTGTGACAGAATTACAGCTGACAGCTCCATCCTCAAGGCTTGGCTGCAACTTCCACACAAATTCATATTCCTGTTGAGCAATTCCAGTATATGTGAAAATAAATATGTGGACGAGTGCAAAGCAAAGTTTTGAGTTTAGTGTCAACTTAAATATTCTATGGGTTATGACATAGCATGTAGGGTATAAGATACCACAATGGATATCAGATAGGTTGTTTGAGATTTTACCTGACATTGCGCTTTGTATTCATGGAAGGTATGGAGACAACTCGTTCCTGGCACCAAATTTATGTGTGCAAAATGTGGCTAGCAAGCAAGGTAAATGTGTGCCTCAAGAGTCATTCTTATACAGTAGCTTTTAATAGTGTGTAATCACACATTAAAATGATATTTGTGATCACTGATACAATTACTGTGAGTAGATGACTGTTCATTTTGTATTTGGTTCCCATTTGTTTGTTTTGGTCCTTGGCTTGATCCTTATAGAGTATTAACAGATGTAGATAAAGTGTTCCAATATGGCGCCACAGTCATTCCAATGAAAGTGTCTTATGGGGGCATAAAAAGTTTTTCTTGCTTTGGTACTTTAGGGACTATAGCACATGCACATTATACTCCTTTATGGCTGAGCTCATTGAATCTCTGCTGACATGAATGGCATAAACTGATATACTGATATGACTACATAGGTTTTCCATTTTTATTGCACCTGACTGCTACCTTGATGGTACAAAGAGTTCTTTCTTTTGGGGAATCAGGTGGAGAGATAACAGCAGTGGGTATACTGGAATCCTCCTCCTATTGTGTTGTCGTTTTAACCTGGGACTGCATTACAAGAGACACAATTTTCCTCATCTGATTGTGGACCCCTCCGTGGTCCCTCAAGTTACCCTTGTGGTGTCTGGACTCCAGTTTGGGAACCGCTGCTCCAGACTGAACGCCACCTCGGAGAGAAATAGGAGTTATGGAGTCAGGTTTGGTTAGCCAGCAGACCACAGAGCCAGGACAGAGGTAATGTGAGACGCAGGCTATAGCAGACCTATGGAAACAGAGAGATGTCCATTTATAGTCCAGCTTTAGAGATTTAATCTGTGCTATTAAGCTGGCCAGCGCCGTCCCTCTGCTGGTCCTCTCTTATGGGAATTTTCAAAGAGGTCTATCACTGTGATTTACTGTGGACAGGTCTCAAATAGTCCACACTCTCTGTCTCTGGGTCTGCTCTTTTTCCTCTTTTTGCTCTTCTCCCTTGGTTTGTCTGTGTTATCGTACCTATGCTGTGAGCCAAACATACGCATGCATGAGTTCAATATGAAACCACCATATACAGTACAGTGTGTAGTGTGTTTACACATGCAGTAAACCTCAGGGACTCTGTGTACACACATGGGTCTGTGTTGTATTGTATTTCCCTCTGAGGTTAAGGTCAGAATCTCAAGTAACCCACCCCTCCCTGTTTTTAACTTTGGTGCCCCCCTCGACCTCACTTTAATGTCCTGGTCAATTACAGCTACTATAATCACTTGAGGAACCTCCCCTCCTTCTTCCCCCCCACCCTCCCTTCTCACTTCATCTCCTTAGATCATTTTGGTCATGGTAAAGTTGGCAGTGTAGCATGAATGTCGGCTGCATATCAACTCAGAGTGCAGCATATCTGCTTTGGCACTTGTAATGCTGGTATTTCACTATTCTGCTAATCATTTCCATACACAACATCCATTTTCCACTCGTCAAGATTTGAATTAGCCACCAGTGGTTTATTTTCAATGAGAAAAAAAAATCTCTTTCAAGTAAAAAAACTAATTTGTGATAAGTGGCTGAATATTTTGGTCATCTTTGTCCCATTTTCTCTTTTTTGCCTTTTCACTCGAACACTTGGAAGCAATCACGCGCAGCCACACGAACACTCCCACATGTTCCATCACTCTGTTACTGTTCTTGTATTGAATGGTGGGAAAAGGGGAATTATCAACAATGATCTCAGCACTGTAGCAGTGTATTCTCCATCTGGCATACGGTTTAATGATGACCACCTCCAGGGTGAGTCAGCTGTCAGGAAAGTCTGATTACTGGTCTGAATTTGCTGCAAGTGACTGCTGCAGGGACGTGGAGGAACAAGGTCAAGAAAATGAGAGCACTTTGAAAACGTGCGCTCACGAAGTAACATTTCCCCAGTTTTCTTTGGTCTTGGTTTGTTCCATCCCCCTCATGTCAATCTATTTGTCTGTCTGTCTCATCCTCTCAATCCTCTCTCCCCTGAGGGATCGATTTTACGGATGTATGTAAATATCCACATATGTGTGTCTGCTTTATCCATCCATCAGATTGGGTTAAGGCCTGGGCCCAGGGCAGAGACTGGGGTGAGAGCTGGGTCTGAGGACCGCTACTCACGCGAGGTGGTGATTGCGGACCCTAAGCCATCTGTCAGCCCTGTCTTTCACACATAATGTACACACATAGATGCAGAAGTAGATTGAGGGCGACTCCAACCTCTGAAACAATACTCATGTTACATTATGCTGCGATTCACTGGAAAAACGTTGGTCTTTTTCTTGAAATGAGACATTACACGGTAATTTGTGTGCTGATTAGGTTTCATGGCCATAATGCCTGTGTAAACTAATTTTGTAGAGGATGTCATGCATTGGCATCGGTTACATTTTTACTCTCTCAAGTAGTTGGTGGCTTTCATGTGTCATCAGTGTAAGATGAACATGCAGCAATTTGAAGGTCGTTCTGGTGTTAACAGAGGAATAAGAAGTATAAAAAAAAATAAGCAAAAAAGATAAAAGAAAGCCGAGATTTGTCACTTAAGATTAAGTGTTTCCCGTGCTTTGAGAAGATGAACATGTGCTTGTGTTTCTGAGTCCTTGCTTGAGGGCTTCACAGGGTCACAAAGGTTAAGAGGGTTGCAGTAAAGTCCATAGATTTGGGAAATGTGGAATGTGGACTTGGACATTAGCAGCGAAAGGGGCTGCACACACTCACGTCTCTGCTCATTCACTCACTTCCCCTAAAGCTCCACAGGTTAAAGGAAAATTGTGGTGCGATACAACTTGAGTATTGTTTTCATAGTTATAGTGCTCCCTTTGTTTTCTTTTATATAAATAATTAACCTGAGGGATTGTTGATAACCTGTCTGATCTGTTGTGTTTCTTGCCCCGTCAGACTCTGTTGCTGCAATGTCAGCATGTTGGTATTTCTTAGCAATTGCTTAGGTGAACAGAAATGATGGCTGAAACAAAAAAAAAATGAAATCTTGTCCTCTCCCTCTGCCCAGCTTCCCACAGAGCAGAGATCAATTTCCTTAGTCATAAACGCAGCCTATCGGGTTACTCCTGTCATAAAGTTGTACTCACGTTCAGGCCTAGCCTTCTGTCACTCAGCTGTCATTTAACACCCATAGTAACCTGAGGTCAGCTCCACTTCCGCACAGTGGGTTGCATTTAAAGTTACCTGAAGTATACATGTGTGTGCAGTCCATGCAGTAAGTGTATGAGCACCACCATGTTTGGGTTTGACTTCATCTTGTCTATAAACATAAAAGTAAATCATGTGGAGCCTGGGCTGAGTGGAGTGTTTGTAAGTGCACAGGAGGGTGGAACAGCAGTGGTTTAAGGTAATCTCTCATGTCAGCAGTTGTTGAATGGGAAGCCAGTGTTTGAGCGGTGTAATATAAACAAATAATACAAAATCTCCTTGAATCTAAGTTTGTGTGTGCATTTCCATAAATAGTCTTGTGAGGACAGAAAACATGTTTTTGCTGTTATTGCCTGTGACAGAGACAAGCATTATTGATGAGATGGTGAAACTGAAATAAGGTTTGTCTTCTTATCAAAATATGAATCGTTTGCCATTCAAAGATCCATGTAAACTAATTGAGAAAGAGTTTTAGGCTAAATAGCTCTAACATTTACAATCTCTCTTCCCTGTCTCTCTTTTTGTCTTCGTACAAACACTGGTGTAGAGTGACTGATAGGGTAGTTTATAATGCTGACTGGCTCTCTAGTGTTACCCCCACCCCCTCCACACACACACATATACAATCCCTCCCTCACCACGCGAGGTTGTGTTTCAGTCTGTCGCTTCAATATTTTATGCCCCTTGTAGCGCCAGTGCTTAAAGATTTACAGGCCTATTGATCACGTGCTTGTATGAAGGGGCAGTTTAGAAGACCACCCTCCCAAAACCATGCAGACACAAGCCATCAAAGCACCGACCCCGTGTGTTTATACCATGTCTCCTCTTGCTGTAGCATCTGTCTGTGTTATTCAGGGTGCATCCGCATCGCATTGTGTGTATGTAGCTCTAACCTTGGCAAGTACCAGGATTACTTCGCATCTCTCTGAACTCAACTACTCTGGAAATCATTACCTGGAATTGCTTGTGCTTCAAAGACGTCGCTCACTCCCAAACTCTGATGGCAATTCAACCCCATTGAGCTCCTCCTGGCTCTGTGTTGTGTGAGCTGATAGGAGGAGGTAGACTTCTGGTGTTTGAAGAGTTTTCTGTCACGAAAGTTAAGCATCATTGTGTCCTGAGAGTTTGATTGCAGAAAACAAAGGCTTTGTTTTTACCTGTGCATGTGCAGGATTGTTTGTGCCAAAATTCAAAATCCTGTTGAAATCAAAGTGGTGTAACATTACTGTTTTGTATGTCATTCCTTCATTTCTACGCCCCATGCTGAGAAAGGGCCTGTGAATTGAAAGTTTCAAAAACTCTAGGTCCTCAAACAACCTTCCAGTTCCTCTGAATAAATGACAGATGAGACCATGAATATCACACGCAGTGAAAAGATGTTATATAGTATGCTATGCGTTATCACCAGAGAAATCAAAGCTTTTTCCTATAGGGATATTCAACTCATAGGGATGCAAGCAAACAACAGTTTTGGTTTATATTATCTACTACCTCTCCTGTGTCCTCAGATAGCAAGACAAAGAGGGAACAAGGGATTGAAAAAGCAGCTGCATTCATCAAGATTGATCAAAGATTCATTCCCTAGGAATGTGGCCCTGAATGGAGCCAATATATATTGCTAGTTGCTAGTAGTATTTAAATATATATTTGTTGTGGTATGAGAGGACATTCAAATTTTGTCAAATGTGCTTTCAATTGTACAAATATCCTTAAATGAATGATATACCCAAATTTCCCTTTAGCGTTTAAACCCATGTGGCACCTAAGCGAGGTTGAAACAACAACCAAAGGAAATGTAATATATTTGCTAATAAGATCTGACCCAGTTCGCTCTCATGGCTCTTGTGAGTAGGACTGTCTCTCTGTGTGACATCATGCTGTCATAGAAACAAACAAAGAGACAACCACATCAGGGGGTTGACTTCCCCATAATTAAAACATAATTTTTTTATGCAATTAGCTTCATTACAGTATGAAACTAACTGTAAACAAAATGCACATGTCAGTGGTTTGCACACACAAACACACTGACACACTGTACGTTATTAACCTTGTAGTCTCCTTCTGAACCAGCTCCTCGCGGCAGCTGTTTGATTAAGGCTGAATGACGAATCCAGATGTGTTCTCCAGTGAGTCGGGTCTCATAATGAACCAATGAAACCTATTTTGTCTCAGCCTCTGTCTGTTGAGCTTTTCTTCTTTATTATTTCACAGAGCTTTGGTCATGGCTGGTCGAGATTGGTTTTCCTACCTAATCCCTGACGCCTTGTACAGTCTGGCTGTCACTGTCGGGGGTTCACGTATACACATACATTTTAAACATTTGCACACACACAGTTTGTCTGTCGCTGTGGGTAGCATGCTAAAATCCCATTTAATCATTTTCTGATTGACAAGCATCCTTTTTGTCCTTGTCCATAATGAGGTTTGCCCAGAAGTGGCAGAGCTGTTGGAGCAAAGGAGAGCCAAAGAGATAGACACACAAAGAGAACATGCCCTACGCAGCTACAGATTGGCTTGCTTGAAGCTATTTGAAGGCTCCATGCTGTGCATGCCAGTTATATTTTCATGTCTGTCTCTCTGTCTGTGTGTGCAAATTTTGCGATTTTAAGCATAGAGAAAAAAACCCGTTTCCGTCACCAATCGTTTTATGTGCATATCACGAGGGATGGGAGGAGGTGTGTGAGTGTTAACCTGAGGCGACATACTAAAAAGGTCTAATTTGATCTGTGGAGGAGAGGTGTGAAATGCGTGTCAGCAAACTGTAGCGATTATTGAGTCAGAACAGAATAACTGCTGGGTTGTCAGCCTGAATCTAGAGGTCTACAAAAAGTGAACAGAGACATAATTGTCTGCATGTGTTCTTCTGAGAATAATCATATGTGTGAGCTGAATGATAATTTATGGTCTTTAATGGAATCATATTGTGTTGAAGTCATATATCGACATATTGTGATACACAATTACGTTGTCTAAATTGATAATAACAAGCACATACTAACTCAAATTTCTCAGAAAATCTGATTCTTTTGCACTAAAGTTCTTAATTAAATAAGAAGATACTCAGTACTTTTCATTTGTCAAGTATTTAATTCAAACTCAAATTCACGACAAATACAAAAACATGCAGTTATTTCATATAGAATATTTATTTATAATTTACAATAGCTCTGTAGTTGATAAATGTGTAAATCAAGGACTTTTTGTATTTAGATTTTGTAATTCTTACTTTGTCAGAGCTTTGCTTTAAACTGTGTCGCTGTGGTGAAAAACTCATTGTTCGCCTTGTTTATTAGCACGTTAAGTTATGACCTCAGTGTTTCCACCTTGTTACATTACAAAGCCCGAGGGTTGTCAATTATTACTTCTGTCATAGCTGTTGTGGCAACAGACTGCTTTCATTCCTTCATCAACGTAATATATCTAAAAACAACTACAGACTTTGCAGATGTGTATTCAAAGAATATGAAGTTGAAGTCCTTGGAGGAAGCTTCTTGGAGGATATATCACTTAAATCTATGTGCTTTGTTGAGAAAGGGTGTGTGAAAAATTGTGTGTTTTGAGTATGGTGTCTCCATGTGCTTTTTGTGTGGTTTCGAAGTCCAGTTCCTGAGCATATCGTTCCAAGCAGAACTTCCGTTTTTGGTCCTAACAATAGGGACACCTTCCTGGTTTATCGCATCATTTCCTGTCTTGGTTCTAATACCGTCTCACACCACAGAGTTCGCTGGAAGAGAGACTGGAAATCCACCCGCCATCCACCAAGTAATCAAGGACAGGGTAAAAGTTGAAGGATCAGGCAAAGCTAATATGATTAAATTAATTAAATTCTGTGATTTTATACACTGTAAATTAGTTGTTTTATTTATTGTACAAACTGTAGGAAAGCCTGAACTCATAGAGCATATCTTGTCATTGTCACGTTGTTCACCATAACATTCAAATGTTACACTTATTCTGCAACAATTTCCCCTTTATCTTACATATAAATGGCATGTAGCATGTCGAATTGCGAAAATCTAGGTCAGTTATTTATTAAAAACTGATAAATAGGGAGAAGATAATGACCGTCTTTTCACTTTTAAAGCCGAATTGAGGCATTACAGAGGTGCTGCTGTTACATTTGATGTGTCACAGGGTTGTAGGATTTGTTGCATTAAAATAAAAGAGTAAAATTGCAATATTAAAATTGCCTATACTTGTACTAGTCCCGGCAAGCTGTATAATCAACACTGATTACTGATGTACTTGCTTATGTATGTGTGTGTGTGTGCAGGGGAGGGATCTCAAAAAGGGCTTTCTCAGGGATTATCAGCCATCTTCATGTTTTGGTGGATCAAAGCCCACTGCTCGGGTGGTCTAATGCCTCCAAAGGAAGGCATGAATCTTCTAGTCCAAGTCTAGCTTCTCTCTCTCTCTCATCCATGGTTTTCTTTCAAAGTCCATGTAAGGCGAGCATTCAAGAATACTCAACAATGACAAAACCATGGCACTCCATTGAGCTGTGTTTCTTCATTGTTGAATTTAGTAATGCCAGCAAGGCTGAAACCCTCTGTAGAGGGATGTTGCATGATTCACCTGGCCCAGAGCCTTGTTTACAGCTGCTGCGGAGTGTGATGGAGGCTGCAAAGAAGAGCTGTGTGCTACGGGACATGATGCAGGCAGGTCAGAATGGGACAGGCCAAACTAACACACTGCTGACAAGTTAATCTAGTCCTGCTATTCATCCAACACTCACTACCATGCTGGGGATGTGGAGAAAACTGAACCCAGCCCAGGGGTGATGACAAAGACTTAGATGTTGAGCAGTATAGGGGCTTATTGTTGCCTTTAACTTTCTTTTTGTCGTACATTCCCTCTTGCCTCGGGACCCCGTCTAAGGAAAACATTCTTGTGGTGCCATGTAGCCATGATGCTCTGATTGTGTGTAATCTTCCCGACTGATTTTAAGCTTCCATCATACGTAATCATAAAGTTTGGCATGATGCAAATGTATCTTGGTCGTGTATGGGCTCATCAAAATCAAGGGAAGGGCCTTACACCAAAACTGCTCATACACAGTGGCAAAGAAAAATATTTGATTCAATGTAGCTGATTCTATAGGACAGTTAAGTAAGAGAATGCCTTAAGCTCTCTTGACTTTGATAATGACTCAACTTTAATTTACCTGAAACAGGATTTACATCTGCTGTTGCATTGATTGTTGACAGATAATTCAATTTCGACCAAAGAGTCCATGATGTCTCCATAGTTTCTGTTTCAGAAAAATGCATTTCCCTTACAGCTGTGACACGTCTTCCTCACATTCCATTAATGTGCAATTTTTTAAAAAAGGGTATACGTCCTTACAAATGGTAGATATACTTGCAACAAGCACATATCCTTCTTTGTCATTTGTGTGCAGTTCAGTACAGGAGTACTCAGAGGAGAGAACTGTTTCAGTCTGTAAAAATGTGCTGGCTTATGATATGACCCAATCACAGACGAAGATGACGAGTAACCTTAAGCAAAGTAATCAACGTCTGGGTGTGTGTGGCTCCACTCAGCGTTTCTTCATTCTTTGTTTTCTGAACCTGACACTGCTCAGTTCGCTGTTCTGGCGAAACACTGAGCGAGGGGAAACACAGTATCCACTGATGGAGCCAGTTCTATAATGGAAGGCGCATTGCAGCTGGAGATCTGCTGTTGTAAGCCCAAATATGAGTTGCCCGTATGCATTATGCTGATGGAAGATCTGATTTTGCTTGTTTTGTTTAGAAATTGTTTTGGCGTGTGTAAGTTTCCAAGTGTCCACTTTAGAACTCTGTGTATGTCTTTGTGATCATGTTTAATCTTACTGTACACACTGTCGCCTGGATCTGTTTGTATCCTTATCCTTTGTTCATAGCAGTTGTGCGTGCCTGCGTAAGCCTGTGTGCATGTGCGTATAGTCACAGCTTGTGTAGCTCTGTGCCAGTATGTGCCACAGTGAGTGCTGGAGATTAGCGAGAGCATCAAAGCGGCGAATCAGTGAAGCAGTGTTAGGGCAATGCTTGAATTTACTGCCCCGTAGCCTTCTGTCATCGGCCACACCTAGCGGGGGAACAAAGGGAGCGGAGGCTGGCACTGACTGTAGTAGAGAGAGAATGAGGGGGGAGAGTGGGAAGCAAAAGACAAAGAGAAAAAAAACAAAGATTACAAACACTGGGGATAAAAAGCCCTGGCAGGGATAGGAGTGAGAAAAGTAATGAAGGCTCATTACAGGGTTTTCTTGCTTTGAGAGGGTTTCTTGGCTGCTCTTTTGTCCATTAGAGCCAGATGATGTCACAAGTAAATTTTCATTTAATAATGGCATCATCTGCACCAGTGTTGATTTGTGGGCTTCATAAAGGTAAATCCAAATCATTTCATAACCTTGTTAATGCCATATAGATTGAAGTAAAAGGCCAATGTCACCATTGTAATGAAATATATGGCTGAAATGTTTCAAGGCTTCCGATCTTTAGCCTTGGGAAACAACTGTAGCAACTGTAATAGCAAAGCTTCAGCAGAATGTTTGTCTGACCAGAATAATGTGAAGAAGACATCAAAATAGAGCTGAAATTTGTGGAAAATAATAAACTAAACTGGAAAATTGACATATGTTCATCGCTAAAATCCATTGTTTACAGTATGTGTGTGTGCGCTATATGTGTGTTTTCTCCTTTTGGAACAGCAGGAGTTGGAGTCAATTTTGATTTGTGGTCCATTTATAAAACCACATCACCATCTTGTTTCCACTGTCAGAGCTGGCTGCAGTTCAGAAACACAACTCACTTAAATGTTTAGATTAAGATTAAGGTACACTCACAAGTTCACAAATGACAACAGTGCTCTTGCGTGTGTTTTCTGGGAATAACAATGACACTGAAGTTGGGTTACTTTCCAGCAGTGCGGTGCCACCACTGCTGAATGAATGTACAACACAGGAAAACACAGTGCACCATAAAGTAGCTGAAATAAAATAAAAAATCTACCAGAAATATTTTGGGTTCTCTTCCTTGGTCAAAACCAAAATGAGAGTGGACTGTAGCAGAAAAAAACATCCAGAAATGTATGCGACACACCCTGTCTGTGAAGTAACGGACAGTAAACTGTAACTAAAACTGAAAACAGAAAAAACAGCTAATAAAAAATGTACATACCTGTAATGCAGAAACATGTACAAAGATAGAGTCGGTCAGGGGATTACAATTCAAAAGTAGAGATGGATTACAACCAAATTAAATAAAAGAGAAAAGTGGAAGAAGGAAAATAAATCCAAACAGGGAATTACCCAGGCTATCCAGGTTTCACTCTCAGCAAAGAATATTGCACATGTAGCCTTAAGAGTTCAAGCCAGTGGGGACAAATTGTCAATACAAACTGAGTCAGTAGACTGGAGGGGTAGAGACAGACAGCAGCCATGGAGATGAGATTGAGGTGACAAGGATCGAAAAAGGAGGAAAGGAGAGGAAGAAGGTATAATAGGGAAATGGAGTAGAAAAAGGAAGCCGTTTTAAAGGGACATATCCTGTCAGTGCAGAGATGGGCCAAGAAGGGGGAATCTGGGGAACGTTTTGGTTAGCCCCCAAACACAAAGTGCCATTGTCCGTTTATAGTGGTTGGCTAACTGGGTTTGACAGGCTTGTTTTTACTTGGTCCTCTGGGAGCAATGTGTTTGAGATAGAACTGTAGAGGGGCTTTTTTTTTCCTACATCGTCCAAGAAGCTGCTGTCTTTTCCTTGAGTGCAATCGCCTTTCATGCTTCACTCATAATAGACGAGAGCTATTTACCTATTTGTCACATGGAGGCAGATCTGTGCATGCTGGGGGTTTGCTACCAAGCGGACCATCCAGTCTGAAAAACTGATGCTTTTCTTGGTGATTGGCATTATAAATCGAAAAGAAACTAAATCACTGCCAAAACAAAGGAAATGCAAAACTGTTAAGTTTGCACATATACCCTCATGCATGTTTCAGTATGCATATGTCTCTGTGTGTGTGTGTGTGTGTGTGTGCGTGTGTGTGTGTGTGTGTGTGTGCGTGTGCATGTGTGTGTCAAGGCAGTGTAGTTAATTATCAGGGGGCAAGCAGTGTGCAGAGTCAACATGGTGTCTGTAATGAAAGAGAAAACCAATACGATTTTAAAGACAGCAGGGACTTGTGTTTCCTCTCCCTCCCCCAAGCTTTGTTTACCTCTCTTCCAGCATCATTCTCATCCCTCCAAACCAATCTTTCCCTTTCTGCCATCGTATCTTATCCCACTTTTGTTTTTGCAGTTGTATCAGTTATCCCTCTCTCATTCTCCTGTGTAAGTGCTGAGCTGAGCTAAATGTGACCCTGGTGATGGTGAGCTTTGCTTGCTTGCTAAGGTACGATGCTGCTATCTGAGCTGGGGGGGGGGGGGGGGGGGGGGTTAGGGGTGAGAAAAACACCATCATGTGGATGCCTCTTGGAGGTCAAGTAAATACATTAAAGGGTAAGCAAACAGAGAGGAAGCCTGGGCAGAAGCTGTTTTTGGCAGCAGCGCATTAATATGGGGGTTGGGGAAGGGAGGCAGCAGGATGCAAATCTGCCATAGCAGGTGCGTGTTGAAATAAATGGTGAATGCTGTATTAAGGGTTTAGTTACAGAGGAGTAGCCTATCTAAGCTTATTTTACTTCATAATATGTATTTGAGGTGCGTAAGGACTTAAACTTTTTCGAAATATAGTTTACTGTCCTCCCTTCATTTTACTCACTAGCCCTGATCTCCTCCCATTTCTGAAACCCAAATCCACTCAAACTTGGCTTTGATCTGGGTAATAATCTGCGCCAACCCACAGTCCACCGCCTCTAACCCCCCTCCCAGGCACCATTGATGTGACCAGCCATGTGATAGCTGGGACCCCATCATTTCCCATTACAGTGTGGCTTAGTGAATCTCAGTCAGCGCCTCCTACCTTGAATCCTTTGGCTTACTGTGTTGGAGGTCTGTTTACCCCGTGACTTTAAGATAATCTTCCCTCTAACTCCCTGCTAAACCTCTCAACCTTCATCACCTGTCGTCCCCTCCTTTAAAGGTGAAAATTATGCCAAAATAGACAACAGACATCTAAAGAAGAGTCCCAGGAAGACTCGCTGAACAAGTGCCATAAAGGCTGGAAAAGCTACGCTGGGAAGTGCTCCGTAATTTTTTTTATAATTCTCAATTATTTATTGGTTGGAGGTCCAGGTCCAGATACAACGGCGTCCTAAACCCTCTGTTACACATCTGCAAAACACCACATTAGTTCAGCTCCCTCTCTTCCTTCCTTGCTATCCACTTTTCCTCACGCACACTACTTATAACAATTTCCATTCCTCCTGACGCATTTTGCAGCGGCAACTTTCACCTCATCTCTCAGTATTAAACCCATTAGTGGGATCTCTCTTTCATCCCTTTCAGTCCTGACTTCTGTTTACACCTCCTTCTTTCTTTCTCTCTGGGAAGACAATGACAGGTGCATCATGATTCACACAGCAGAGAGCAGCTCATCCTGTCCGCTGAGATGTGGACTGCATCACAAATGTTGGAAATAGCATCTGTGTTGCGGCATGCTTCACTCTGATAGAGACATTGTAAAACTTTTCCCATAATCTACATTTCTCAAGCAGTGTGATGGCATATTTTTCTATCAACGGCAAAGGCAATGTAGTTAAAACTTTCTGCATGAGATAATCAGTTGTTCTTCCTCACTGTAATGACGTCAGAGACGCTGTGGTAATGATTCAGCACAGTGAATGAAAGCAGCAGAGATTCAGATAGGAGGGAAGATTGAGTGATGGAGGTAGAAAAGGCCCATCAATTAATGAGAGTCACTGGAGTCTCGTTATTTCTTTGTTTGAAGCTAAAGTCTCTATGTGGAGACTATTCAGCTTTAAATTAATCTTCATTCCAATTTATCTCTGCTTCTTTGCCTCTGTTCAAGCAATTACGATTTTCAGTTTCCCAACACTGCTAAACTGATAAAGCAACTGTGTAAGCATTCAACATTCCTTTGAATACCTGTGGTGGGCTTTTATAGTTTTTTATTGGAGACAATAGAGCAATATGTGGCTCAGGCCTTGTCTGCCCAGTTCATGTCTGCAGTGTTGGTTTTTGGGGCTACTACTGTGCTGCACAGTGCTTGCAGTGGGTCTTTGTGTTGAGAAGTCATTTACCAGGGAGCTGACTAATGAAGTGCGGACGTGCAGCTGATTTAAGACTTATTTCCACACGTCTGTAGATGTACGCTAACCTCCTTCTCCCTCTTCTTTTTTTTGTCCCACATTCTGTCTTTCCCCTTTTTTTCATCCCTGCCTGATGCGCTCCCTGCAGGAGTTGGCTGTGTCCCTGACCCCAGGGCCGCATCATGCCTAGCCAACCTGTTTTTCTTGGAAATTCCACTTGGCTGAGCTAGCTGTGGAGGATGGGATGATAACGGGGAGGCAGGCTGCGCACATGTGTTGTACCTCTGTGCGCATGAATGTATCTTTAATGGATGCTCTATATCACTGACAACCTTGCTCAAGTGTGTTTTGGGTTTTATGAGGCCTCCGGTGATTGCTTTAATCTGATAGGTTCCCCGCTGCTTGGCTGAGCCATCACTGTCCTGACTGTCTTTTGTTTGCACTGAAATCAGAGGGACAGAGAAGCAAATGTGGCCGACCCAAAGGAACAATTACATCCATCCTCCCTCAAACGACTGACGAGAGCAGATGAAAAGCGTGAGGCCCGAATGAAGGAAAAACAGAAGAGAAAGACGAAGCGGATTTAAGCAGCTAAAGTAGCCTCAGACAGAACAGTTTATCCCGAGAATAACTTGGCTGCCTCTTCTAAGCACAGTCAAAAAACGTTGATTTAACAGGTGCTTTAGGAATCAGTACTGTGTTTCCCGCCACTTCCTCATATTCACCTCGCATGTGCAGAGTCAGGAAATTAATTTAACAAGGATAAGCTAGTTTTTCACCCCCTCAGGCTGTGTATGAATAGCAGTGTCTAATATCTTCCCCCGACAAAAACACATTGAGGCTTTTTATGTCTCTGTGTGTCAATTAAGCAGAATTTAGTTATAGTATAGACGTGTGTGTGTGTGTGTGTGTATGTGTGTGTGTGGAGCACAAAAGGGTTTGGCTCCTGTACCTTCAGCAGTATAAAGTTAATCAATAGAATTCATTAAGATGTAATTGCCTTGACTACAAGCAGACCATTCAGCAGTTCATGTGTCAGTATGAGTGCATACAGTGCACGTGTGTGCGTGTGTGTGTGTGTGTGTGTGTGTATTTGCGTGTGTGGGTTCATGACAACTATGTGTTTTAACAGTACCTATCAGTCTTTATATTGCCAACACACACCTTGTGTAGCAGCTGGAGTTCATGAACTTCGGGGTCTTGCATGGGACCTTAGTTTAACCTTCTCAACATTAAATTTGCTAACTGTGTTTAGTTTCATCTTGCCGTTGACCCTGATGGTAATGAGCAATAACGCAGACACAAGAACTTCTATATGTTTCTCTCAACAGTCACCGAGCAGGTGACCCATCTCTGACTCTGGCTGTGGTTCAGGCCTGGGTCAATGAGAGGCTAATCCAGTTATCATAGCTGCCTGTTATTCTTAACTGCACAATTAACTTAGCTCCATTGTCAGTCTGAGCTCCAATATTAGCAGCAGCTAATCTTTGCTGCTTGTTGTTGGACCCTTGTCATGCACATGACTACAGAGAATGCACACGGTCAAGGGCATGTACAGTAATGAACAGCCTTAACAGAAACAATCAGATACGCATGAATGCAAATGAAGGCAAGAACACCTTAAACACATGTTTATGTTTATATTGTGCAGAGAAAAAAAATGACTGATAATGTCAAACGGAAAAGGACATTATTAGTCTTGGAAAGTGATTTGATTTGACTATGAATTAGTTTATCTAGTGCGGACGACACATGTCGAGTCACTAATCACGCGTGGTTTCATTCTCTGCTCAGGTCGACATTACTCCTCTATATCTTTACATACTGTAGCACATAGTTGTTTGCTGCTATGTTAATGTTCTGAATGTCAATTAGAGACCCACCTTGAATTAAGTTAATCTCATTTGGGGTTTTGTTTAGGTAGATACAATAATATCAGCCAGAATAGCACATATTGTACATCCACAGCAATAGACGTGCTTGGCACAAAACAATGTAGACACTTCACGTCAATCACAGATGTCAACCTCATTGCTGGGGGGGGCTGGTGGAAAAGTCAAGGGATCGCTATAGTGATGAGAACACTACACCAAACCAAATTTAGCTTATTTCAAGCAAAAGAATTCTCAAAATGTTTCACTTAAATTTGAACGAGCATTTCTGCAGAGAGTGAGCTATTACAGCTGTCATATACAGGCCTGTTAGTGTTTACCTCTGTATCCTGACCTGCTTTTCACCCTTGTTAAGACTGGCACTTTAATAATACCTGCCGTGTGTATTCTTACTGGAGATGTCACTGCTTTGATACATAGACACTATAGGATTACAGATCCACTGTTATATTTTTTTACTGTTTGAAGAGTGAAACTGTGCGCAAATACACACACATGGACCCTCTGGAGCTGCTGTGCCTCTCTACAGTCAACAACTATCAGAGTAGCCAAACGCCAGATGTAAGCTCAAAGCTCAGGGGTTGCTCCTGCTATCTTTTACTATTGTCACTTCCTTTAGGTGGAGGTTGCTGACTGCCTCACCTCAGGCAGAACAAGGTAAAGAAGGAGTGACATGGAGAAACTACAGATGTACACAAGGGATTAAAGTGTAAAAAACAGAGACATACAAGATGAAAACACACATACAATGTGGGTTACATGTGTTCTTTGTGCTGATCTGATATTCTTCAGAAAAACCCCAAAACAAATAAAACTAAAAAACAGTAAAAAAGATCACTGAGCCCAGCAATGTCACATCACAGAGGGTTTTGAATTGCCTCAAGGCTGCCACACTTTTACCTTCTTTTGTACAGAGAAAACGGTGTTGCTTTCTCTTATTTAGCCAGTGACACATTCATGCAGCATTAGGGTGACCTGTTACATGCACACACACACACACACACACACACACACACACACACACACACACACACACACACACACACACACACACACACACACACACACACACACACACACAAACTCGTCTCGAGGGGCAATGAAACAGAGGCGCAGCTGGAAGTTTGGTTTCCCTTTGACCCTTAAGATTGACATTGATTTGATCACATATATACTACACAGACACACATATGCGCACAGTTTGTATTGACCCTCATCCCTGAAACTAATATTGTCAGATGAGCCTTGGCTCTTTGTACGACCATTTCTGGAGGACACAAAAACGTGGTTCAGTCTGTCCCCAATGAAGCCTAGCTCACTTTTAATGATAAACACACTCTGCCTTATTAGTGTGAACCTCCCACATAGCTGCGTGTTGGTTTACAGATCGAGAAATAAAATAACACTGAAACATAAATGTTTACATGGAGAAAATCAGGCTTCAACTAGCCTGGAAGCTTGTGTGTATCTACAAAAAAAAGGCTGCTCCACAGAAGGAGACTTGGTTTCAGATTAACTATATAAAGCTGTGATTTTGTATGAATTGGAAACATGTCAGTATAGAATCTAGCTCAAGTTTGGCTAGATTTATTGTATTCTTAGCCCTAAAGGCAGAGAAAGTAATAGATAAATAATGTAATAAGTCTTTGAGTTAAAGGCTTCCATCTGGCAACGTAGGACAATGCCCTAACGAAGGCGGCAGTGCCGTAGGCGGAAGATAGAAGGAATCACTGCGGCAGTGACAAATGATTTTTGGAGTTTACCTCTTTGTTTGGATGAGGTCAGCCATTTTTATCTGCCATGGTTTGAGCTTTTGGTGGTAAGTGGGGAGTGGCAGTGGGACGCTTGTGGCTTCTCAGTGAGTCGTGTTTAGGTTCCCTGCCCAAACAATCTGCACCTTACAAGAAAAATGTCTAGTGGCCACAGTCAATTGATACATCCAAAGTTTCCCAAGTTTCTTTGACGTTTTACAAGCTTTTTTCTTTTTTTTTCTTTATTTAACCTTTAGTTTTACAATTATACATTGCTAAAAACTCTTCAAATGTCTAAACCAAAACCAGCAATAACTAATTTAGTTAGTTTTTACTTTCAATTCTTTTACAATATAGATTTTTTGTCCAACCCCATTTAAGATAATGTAGCCGGTAATGCACTTTTGTGACTGTTAGAAAAAGGTACCAGCCACAACCCACATTCTCCGTTATTTGGCTAGAGTCTGGTGTTAATTATGTCCATTGTCGTATGCGTTTCAACTCAGTGTTGACACGGTGACTGACGAGGCCATGATGAAACTGTCCCACTGCCTCAGGGATCACATCCAGGAAGCATGACGAAATGGGCGGAGGGCTACAGAGGCTTAGAGACACTATTTTGGTTTAGTAGAGCAAAGCCGTGCAATCAACAGGGATAAGCCTGAACTTTTGTGTAGCATGTTTAGAAGGTATTTGTGTCTCTGAGTGTCTTTATTTGCGAATCAACTTGAACCATGTTATTGAGAGGGCAGGAGTTCAGCTGTATGCAAAAAAAAAGAAAAATAGACATAAGATTTGAACAAAATGTTTGATTTAAGCTTACATTTTTCAAACATTTTATCTCAACTTTGATACGATTTTGAATTCTTGGCGATGACAGAATCTTATTTAGAAAACTTGATCCCTGGAGGAAGTTGACATTGACTTCCACTCCTTTAGCAGCTGTCTACATGACAGATGTTCAAATCACACCTATTGATCTCCCGTATTCTGTGACTTTTGCTCTCACAGATGGACTAATCAATACCCATGCATAGAGCTGCTCACTGTGTCTGACCACACAACACACAACACACACACACACACACACACACACACACACACACACACACACACACACACACACACACACACACACACACGTTGATTGGAAGTCATAACACAACATTTGCAAATTTGTAATGCAGTCAAACTGAAATAGAGTTTTTTGCTTTAGTATGAACAATCATCTAGCCTCTTATCCTGTTCCCTTGCTTTGAACATAAAGCACAAATTAGAAACAATAACCATCAACAAGATGACCACCCTCAAATTCCAAGTGCCTGCTCCCAATGGTTTACTCTAACAGTGGTCTGGAAGTCCCATACACTCGTCAAAGAGAAAAGAAAATCCTGTGGTGTCCCAGTAGAGGAAAAAAAACAAAATAGATTCCACACTCTCTCTGTCTCTTTGTCATGTTTTTATTGGATAAACCACCAAAATGCCCAACATTTATATATACACACACACACATGTATGCTCCCAGCAGAAACACAGATGCATCCTCCTAAACACATAGTGCCGTTTTAGCTAGTTAGAGGACTCTAAATTACCCAGAGCGGTGTCCCCGAGGCAACTTTGGGCCGCTCACTCTCAATCATTCATCCTCTCATTCATCCAAAAAACCCAACAGTTCAGAGAGTCTCAGACAGCAGTCCCCTGTCCAACTACTCCAGTCCGTCTTTGTGCTTTCTCACTCCTTAATTACTGTTTTCTCTTCATCTCTGGAGGTAAATTACAACTATAAGACAATAAGTGATAATCATCGCTCACTTTACATTACAGGCCTCACATTGTAAATCATAAATGATGGCTTAGAGAAAAACTTTCCTGTCATGTGTTTTGTTCTTTTTTAGCAGATGTGTTTTAGCAGATTTTGCTTTACTTTTGCAGTATCTTTGATATTTTCAGAAACATAAATCACAACAGTTGAGCTGCTCGTCAACAATGGAACAGCGTCGAGCCTCATTGAGCTCACAGATGCCTGAAGTTGATTGCTGTTCGAGGATCAGTTACAAGGGTGCAATGTTCATTTCCCTAATCATGCTTGGAAAAAAGAGTCTTGGTAATTGCAGGCCATATTGCCTTAAGACCATTTAATGACCACAACCGTGAATATATTGTGACAATTTTCATTTGCCTCTGTGGGTGGCGAACGTGCACATTCACCCTTCAACTTTGACATCTGACCCCAAGCTCCTCATTAGCTTCCCTGTTAGCAGATAGCGACCAAAAAATCTGTGGTATTTCACAGATATGCACCTTTGTGGCTGGCAGCTGCTGCACCAGCCAGAGTGAGTCTTGCTGAGGCCCATTGGACACAGACAGAGACAGGGTGTAAACGGCTATAAATATTTAACAGTAAGTAAAAGATAGGGCTGATTTCTGCGCTGATTAAACCAGCTGTCACTCAGGTCCCAAAGGATTCAAATTCTTAAATAAAAAGCGGGGGGGGGGGGGGGGGGGGGGGGCATCGGCATACACAAACGGAAGACAGGGACACACACTGTTGCACACCCGGGTTAATAGTTGCCACATTGCAGGGCTTTTCGCAAGATAGGATCGCTACTATCTAAATCCCCTTCGTCTCTTATCACGCTTTTGAGTCCAGTAAGGTGATGTCATCCCTCAATGTGCTCCATATCCGTCTGTCCATCCCTGTAACAAGCTTTTTATCTCCCTCAGACCTCATTTTTAACCTCCATTCCCAGTCGACTCCCTCTTTCTTTCTTCCTCTCCCTGTTTTCACAAAAGAGATGACAGCTTGTCCTTGATCTATAGAGCTAATGGTGACAGACCTGGTATAATTGTGGTTGTAGTACTGGACATTTCTACTTTAGAAGGGATTGAACCACTGATGATATTTATTCCAATTACACCTTTAAAACTAAAGGATTGTGTTTGCGGGGTGAGTCATAGCAGACTCAACTGAAAACAACATACCAGATATAAGGATGGGAAACTCCAAGCATCGGACATAAAGGAGATGACTTGACTTGTGACTATGCCTGAACAACGGCTCCTGTGTGCTTTCACATGAGATGCAGCCCAAAGATAAACTTTCTAACACGCACCACATGTCTGCAGGTTAAACTTCGTGGGCTGAAGCTGTAACTCTATGATATAGTTCCCTGTTTAGCATTGACTGTGGAACATCTACAGATATGTCCTGCTGTGTGTGTGTGTGTGTGTGTGTGTGTATATACTTGTGTACAAGTATGCACATTTGTGGGAGACAGAAAGAGGCAGACAAACTTTCAGTGGCCATCATCCCTTATTATGTTGGTTAATAATATTATCATTCTTTCTTCCAAATATAGAAGTCAGTCTCTATCGCTCTGTCTCTTTCACCTCCCGCCCCTTCCCTTCCCTTCAGTGGTTTGATAATGCTAATCATTTCCAGCCGTGAACTCCACATGAAAGACAACAAGCACTTGCCGTAATAGGGTGCTGAAAGAACGAGCGAGGGAGAGGAAAGAAAAGAGGGGCGAAGCTAAAAGAGAAAGGGGAGGTCAAGGGAGGAATGGAGATTGAATAAGAAGAGAGATGAAGCCTCGGTCCTCCTCGTTCCCATTTCAAGGTCTCATGTTATCATTAGCCCTGCCTTTTGTTCCTTTGCCAAACTATTTCCCCCCCCTCTCCGGCCGTCCCCTCCCTTCTCTCCTTCCTCGCCATATATCTTAATTGTACCCATAGTGCCTCAACTCATTGGCAACAGAAAGGCAGAAATTGATTTGGAGACTTTGAGGAATGCAGCTCACTGGAGAGCAAAGGAATGTGTCAGTGGAAAAAGTTAAATTATTTTTTTTTAGCTCTATCCGACACAGTTATTACTTTTAAATCCAGACACTTTCAGTTTGTTGTAAATAACTTCTACAATGATGCATTCAGTTTCCCAGCTCCAAGTGTATCATGCTCTTTTATGGTCATTGCTGCTGCTTTGAAGGATAATTCAAGTTTTTTACAGCTCAGGTCTTATTCTCAGAGTTTCTGCCATTATTTATATCACTAATAATGAAATTGTGCTTATAAAGTTAATTTGTGAGATCAAGGAAGGCAGTAACACACCTAAAAATAAGTCAGATGGAGAAAGAAGCATGAGCAGTCATGGTAAACGATCAATCAGGAACTCCCAGATTTGCCAAACTTGAAACAAAAAATGAAGGCAAATGGCAAAGAAATGAAATGACCAGAATTATGAAAGATCTAATGGAAGAATAAGACCAATAACCATTGCCAGCTGAGTGCCAGTTTCATCATAACTGATATTGAATTGATGGCCAATACTACTAAATTAAACCATGTTGTAATAAACTGCATATTCTGCATATGGTGGGACAACATTTGCATTCATTTTAGAATTCTTCTTGGCCTATTTGACCTCTCGCATCATGATTGCCTTATAAACATTCAGGCCTGGCACCAGTCAGTGGAAGAGTAAATTAGTTTGGGACAACTACTTTTACTATGAAAGCCTAAAGAATCTCTCTCTCTCGCTCTCTTTCATGAGTAGCTATAAAAGTCCAGAGCCTCTGCAGAGCTGCAGCTGCGTCCGAGAAGCCGTACGCAGACTCCCTCTGACACTAACCGATGTCTTACAGAGACAAACTGCAGAGAACAGCAGGATCCACCTGGACCAGCGCCCACATCTGGAGAAGCTGAGAATAGAGGAGTTGAAAGGAGGCAGTACAGTGGAAAAGGTTTTAGGGTAGATGCTGGCTTACTGGTATCTTTAGACACTCGCTGTTAATTTGAACCTCATCCCAAACAGGAGACCATGCCTTCTTTGCAGCATGAAATACTACTGACAGAAACTTACTTTGGGTTATGTGTGGGAGCATTAAGGAAAGGGTTAGGTGTGTTTCAGACATCTAAGTCATCCCGTTAGAGAGACGACCCCCTGATGTATCTGGAGAAGGAGAATGAGAGTGACAGTGGGAGCATACAGTACGATAGAGAAAGGCTAAGTAGAAAGGTAGAGGGACAAAGAAGCAGAAAGAGAGAGTACTTGTAAAGAAGAGTGACGCAAATGAATGATGAAGTCTGGATCTTTGCTAATGCTCCATTGAGTGATCGCTCCTCTACTGTCCCAGCCAGGGATGAATGGCTCTCCATGGACAAAAAGCTCCAGGCATGACTCCTGGCTGAATTCGATACTCGGCACGCTCTCCCTGACTGTTTTTCACATAGTCCTTTCCAGGCTGACGTGTGCTCTGTGAGACTTAGGCTTTTAACAGATATGTAGAAGTCGGACAATGAACTACACGATAGGTGAATTTATGTTTCATGTATTACAAGTTCAGATGGTTGGCAGAAGCTTAGCTGAAGCATTTTTACGTCCATTTGTGTTTTGATGATTTCTCTGCTGATAAATGCTGTGAAAGGCCAGTACATGTCTTCAAAGTAAAAAAGAAAACTACACAGCTGGTACAACAGATAATGCATACGAAACTGTAGACAGTTATCATTAACGGACACGTTTAAGCCATTTTCCTTTCATAGGAGACTTTGGCATTTTGTGACGTCAGGTGGGATATCAGCGCTCCCACAGAAAAGAACCACATTGGAGGTTTTGCACGTTTAAGCCCATTAACTACAAATTGTGTATACTTAGCATTACTGTGGACCATTTTCCAAAGACAACCACACTCCACGATTTCACCACCTTTCAGGCAGCCATTAGTTTTAGGTCATGCCAGTAATGTGTGGAAGTCAACTTGCAAAACCACCTTTATGGCCCTTTAATATAATAATGACCACCAAAGGATGTGAAAGTTTTTTTGTTCCTCAACTGCATAAATATAAATGTGGCCAAAACAACTTAGTCAGTAGTAACGCACTTTAGAGGTTCAACGTCATGCTAAAAGCATTTCAAAAACATAAGAACCAAACTTTAGACCTTTTCTAACGACATGACCACCCTGCCATCAACACCCCCATCCAAAAATCTGTGTAAATGTGGAAGATCCCACAAATATCACGGGGGAATAATGCTATGAAAGCATATATACCTAAGAGCAGGAGACATTTAGATCTTGAAAGGTATGGGCGCCTGTCTGTGTATGTGTTGCTATGTAGTTGTATGTTCATGACAGCGGCAAACCCCCGGAGAGTACGATGAGGAATAGGTGTGTAGAGCTGAGGCTGGCTGGTCATGCATCAGAGAGCAGGCTCTGGCGTGGGAGGAATTCCTTGCTGGCAAACACTCTCGTCTAGTCCACCAGATCTCTTGATTTAAGAAGACGTGTGTGTGTTTACTAGATTACGTTATTGGCTTTAAAGCTGTGCTCATTTTTTTTAGTCGAGATAAGTGCTGTACGTGCTGGGTACTGCAGCAAATTGGTAGAGGTGTTTTTGGTATTGAATCGGCATGTTGGTTTGATCCAACCTCCTGGCCTGCATAGTGTAAACTGAACATTGGGGCTGTGCTGTCAGATGGATTGACAGGAGGGAAATGTACTGATGACAGAGTTGATCCTTAAAAGCTCCTGTTTTTTCTGGAGGGTTGATGTGATTTTTTATTTTTTGCTACACATTTCAAACTGTTGGGCTTATACAATGCTAGCTTTGGTTTGTCTGTCTCTGTTTTGTCCATTTGCATTCTTTTTTCTATGTTCAACTTTTGCATTTCAAGTCTGTAACCACAAAACTGCTGTGTTGCATATAGTATGTTGCAGCAGAAAAACCCAAATCATTACATCTTTCATTTTATAGCTCCCAAGGTTTCAATAAAAGTATTCTTGTATAGGTGTTTTCTTTGTGCAACCTTATGTTTGCCTTCCGTATTTTTTTTTCTAGCATGAAGAATCCATACCGTACTGCTGTGGGTTTTCACATTTTAGAGTGTGTGGAGAATCAATGACGTGCTCTCCTGCTTGTTCTCAGCCTCTATGCAAGCCTTTTCCAGTCCAAAACTACATCCAAGTGTATTTATGAATACTGTGTCCAATCCCTGTATGTTCATAAAAACCCCAAACACACTATCGTGTCTCCTTTGCTGCCTTATCCAGAGCAGAGCACCCTTTCCCTTTGTCTTTGAATGTGACCTGCAACAGAATTTATAGGGTAAATATAGAGGTGACGATGAAGTCACTGTATGACCAGGTGGGCGGTCATGGGTGTTAAAGCCTCTTTAATTAGATTATGTGAAAAGGATGGGGTCATCATATATGCGAGTGTCTGTGTGTGAGCGTGTACACGTTAGTCCAGTTCTCATCACCACAGGTGGCTAATCCATCACAGACAGTCAGAAAGATATGACGAACACCCAGACATGTGCATAGATCCCAAAAGATTGTGTTAGTCTCAACACTACTCTGGAGGAAGTCCCAGCAATGATCTAAAATCCCCAGCTGTAAACACTGACCAAAGGAAGAGGTACAGTACGACCCCTCAAAAACCGTCTAGCCGCAGTAACACTACGACTAAAATCCCTAAGGGAGCTGTTCTAATATTCCCTGTGTGAGTCAAGGTGCTGGTGTTTCTGTCCATCTGTGTATAGCCAGCAGGTAGGTGTAATGGTGAAGACATGTGTTGGTGGGATGGAAGGAAGGTCATTGCCGGATGTCTACTATGGTGGTCCTCTGGGGTTCAGGGCCAGGGCAAGTTTACATGTAGGATTCAGACCTATGATAAAGTCATCAAACAACAAACAGACATAACAGATATATTAGATATGATTTTATTCTCATGATATTATGACTTTGTTCATACAATCTCTATCTGTGTTTCTAATTGCATTGTGTATTATCACGTGACATTTTTTGGTATATTATTTCTGTTGGATACAGTAGAGCATCTAGGGCTGCCCCCTCTTAGTCAATTACTCGATTAATAGGTTGTTTTGTTCTCAGTCGACTAAGATTTTTTTTTTTTTTTTTTTTATGTGTTTTTATTAAAGTGGTGGTTTTGTTTTATTTTTTGTGGAGAAACTCAGTTTGTCAGATCTGTTGATTAAATCAATTAATCGATTCAAAATCATAGGAGTTTTAGTCAACTAACAATTTCTTTGGTCGAGGACAACCCTAAAAATATCTTTCCTTTGCCAGAAATGTTGTAATCAGTATTTACACAAACATTTTATTGAAAGTAAACAGATATCTTTCTGTTGCCTGATTAGAAAGACTGTATGACAGAGAGGGAGTGATGTCATTAGGACTCCTGGATCTTGGCTCGCCATCAAGGCTTCGAGATCTGACGGAGAATGCTACTTTTAACAAGCACCATAAACGCCACCAAACAATGTTATGGACCAGTGTAAAACTTCAGTCAGAGGCAGGACCCTGGAGCACACAGGACATTTCCCTTTTGTGTTTTGCAAGGAAATCTTTGTTGTATTACGGGATTTATGAGTGTTTTAATAGATTTGGTCGGGGCATACAATGTATGTTTGTGAGCGTGTGTGTGTGTGTGTGTGTGTGTGTGCAGGAGAAAGAAATATGTTAGGTAGATGAGACAAAAAAAGTCAAAGGTTGGATCAAGACCTCTGTCTGTTGTGTCTTTGTTCTTACAGTTTAAAGTCCTAAATGGAGTAAGGATTACATTCGTAGGTCTGCATCTTATTTATTTGCCAGATAAAAAACAGTTTGACCTTCCATCACTCATTTTAGTGCCTCTGTTGACGCCTGAACCAAACACACAATCTCTGTCAAAACTGTTTTACTAAAGGTTACTTGTCATTTCCTCCCTCTATATCCATGGTAACAGCACCACCTGTCCTTTTACCAGTTTTTCAAACACACCGTGGGGGAGATTTATCTTTCTTTTTCCATTTTTTCCATATAGTGTATCTGTGATCTATAAAAGTGAATTGCTCTCACAGATGCTTGGTTTTATAGTCCTCTGGAAATCATAACAAGTAGTGCTATGGTGTGTGATATTTTGACAAGTGCAGATGTATGGGCAGTGAGGTGACTGTAATATGGGACATTATTGTGATAACAGAAAGGCCCTCAGCTCGTATATAATAATTATGACACATGTACGTTTTCTTTCATGCAGATTTTTTGGGACCTGCTGGGTGTGTTGGTCCGATGCGTCTTAAAATCCTAATGTCTCACGGGCTGTTTGGCACCAGTGGACCGTCCACATCTTACCTCGTGTCTCTTTTCCCTCAGGTGTCAGCCACAGATGAGGATCGTGGTTCCTTTGGTACTATATCCTACATCCTGGGTTCTGGCTCTGGAAGCACAGCACCAGCACACTTCACCATTGACAAGGAGACTGGCCAGATTTGCACCAGCACAGCTCTGGACCGGGATGAAGGATTGGACAAGTTTGACTTGACCGTCACTGCAACGGATGGAGTAAGAATACTCTTACCCTAAAACTATAAGGAATTTAATCTCTGTAACCCTTTCATCTTGTCAGACAAATCAATTCTAGGAGAAGTCTGTCATCGGTCAGTCTCATGTCTGTCTGATGAAAAGCTAGGAGACGAGGTTAGTTTTTACACTGGAAGCAGGAGAAACAGCTTTCCCAGCAAGGTAACAAACCCCCCTGTAAGACCACATTGTGCCATTTTTATACCAACACTACTACAAGCGAGTTATAATTTGTTAATTAGTGAGCCTTTGGTTAGTTTAAGGTTCTGGGCGAGAGATTATGTTAATTTCACAGCCAGGCAAGCTGTTCCCCCTGTTTCCAGTGTTGTTGCTGAGCTAAGCTACCTGGCTGCTAGCAGTAGCTTCATATTCATTGCAGACGTGAGAATGGTATACATTTTCGCATCCAACTCTCGGCACAAAAGCAAATATAATAGCAAATATTTCCACAAAAAACAATATTTCTCCTTTGCATTTCTGTACAATTAAAGCCTAATTAATCTTAGCTGAAAAACGTATAAAAGAGACCAAAACATCAAACTAGACTGAAGTTAAAGCACTAGCTTTTTGTGTTGCTTTATGATCAAACATTGCCACCTGAGTGTGTGATGCTCCTTCTGATCAGAGCTTCAAGCAGATGGCAAATTAAGGATGTGTGCACTGAAATAAATCTGATCAAAGAGACACTGAGAACATGTTTGAAGAAGACAACATCTTGTCTCTTACTGTGTGTCTTCGATTCAAGGGAAACCGCAACAGCACGGCAAAGCAATCAGAGCAAACAGAGCGGGAGTGTGGGGAGGAATAAGGTAAAAAAGTAGGAAAACAGATCGATTTAAACAGTCAATTTCTATAACCTTTTTACAGTAGGATACCATTTAAGTTAAATACGATGCCTTACTTCACCACATTTACAAACTCTTTGCTCTAGCGTCTTCCCATGAACATTTAAAGTCAATGCAATTAATCACATTGGATGCACTTAAATTGGCATGAGGCGCAATAAAGCATTCGTTCTCTTGTGTATACTTTGATTACATAAAGAAATAGAATACATTACCATTATTTTAAATGTCTTTTCATTAGTCATAGTTGTAGAAATCATACTTTTTTATGTGAAGATTGAATTCAGGTCTATAATTTACCACGTAACCCACACAATGCATCTTCTCTCCCAACCCCGGCACATTCCCAACTCATCTGTTCCCTCCGTCTCAACTATCCCTTCTTTAATGGGCTCGTAAAACTAAGCCGGCAGACACAGTGTAATGAGTGCAAACCTTTCTCCTCGCTGACAAATGCATACAACGGTTGATTGGCTCCATATTTCAGGGATCTTCAACAGAGAACTCATCTTTCTGTATTCCTTTACAGCTGCTTTGTCTTTTAACTGTGACATAAATCTATTGTCGATGTTTCATAACATGAAAGACCTGGGCTGTTGCTTTTCACCAAGAGATGGAAAACAATTTGAATGTTGTCTTCGGGGATATACAGTGCAGGAAGGGAGGGAGATTGTGGTTTAACTGAAAGCTATTTTTTATGATTTATTCTCCCTTTGCCTCAATAGACTAGTCAGTTAAGATCCGTAATATTATTACAGCATTTGTGCCTGCTGATGTGATCTTGTGTATAATAATATTTTAATGCTAATATCTTGAATCAAATCTAATCCGAAGATTTACATTTTTCCAGGGTGGCCTGAGCTCAGTAGCACGTGTGCGAGTCTCTGTGGTGGACATCAATGACAACCGGCCCACCTTCTATCCAGTCCTCTACACAGTCAGTCTCAGTACCCATAGTGCCCCGGGAACCTCCGTTGTCAAGGTAACGGCAAATGACCCTGATGCTGGGGAAAACGGCAGAGTGACCTACCGCACAGTGCCTGCAGGAGGAACTGGTTTCTTCACTCTCAACAAGGACACAGGTATGCGTGTGTGTGTGTGTGTGTGTGTGTGTGTGTCGCTAAGAACCACACCCACCGAACAAACATGGATGAGCTATTGTGAAACGTGTCTGCTTTGGAGTGTTTAAAAAAACAAAAAGATGTTGATTAATTTGTCTTCTCTACTTATCTTTCTCCCTCTACAGGGGTGATTTCTCTCTCTCGTTCGCTCCATGGCAAAGCCAACACGGTAATCTCCATGGTTATATCAGCCGAGGACGGCGGTGGCCTGACGGCACCGGTCAATGCCAGGGTAAACGTGAGTGTGGTGGGAGGCTCAGTGGCGTCTCCCGTGTTTGACCAGGCCCAGTATTTCTTCACTGTGTCGGAGGACGTCCTCAGGGGGACAGCGGTGGGAGTGATCCGAGCTGCTACCAAGACAGGTGAGGACGCCTGTTCTGTCAAGTTGTTGATCATTTTCTTTTCGTAGATGTCTTTTCTGCCTTTGCTCATCAATTTACTTGACATGATTTGCCACGGGGAACCTGTTTCATGCGCCTTATTGTACCAGGTTTCATCTTTCCGAAGTACCAGGACAAAAATGCAGTAATGGGCTGGAGAGTGTATGATGTCTTCCTTCTCACTCCAGCAGTTGTACAAATACGCAAGCAATAAGAGCACAAACTCCATTAACAAATCACATACATCTAAAAGCGTGGGCTATACAGGGGATTATTTCCACTGTGGCCAGACTTTTATTTTCTTTCTGTATTAATGATGGAGGAATGAATTTGGATGGGCCTGTATTTCTGAGTGGGAGTCATAATGAAGTGTTCTCAGTGGTGTAGTGGACAAAGGAACACTTATCTCTGTCTGTGTAACTGCACAAGGCTTTCAGTAATTCTATCCCCTCATCCCACTTTTGAGTGAATCCAGCCCTTTGTTAACACTTATGATAATAATAAACACACCACATCCATGTCAACTGAAAGCGGATATGGATCTGTCATCTGAATTTTTCATGTGTCGGATATGTTTACATTAAGCTAAAACGAATTGGATAATCAACAGCTGCATAAAGTATATTGAAACTACATCCCGTCTTGTGGGGAAAGGTTTAGTTTATTGATCATACGCAGAAATTATCAACCAGTAATGCCAAAGATTTGCTTGTTCCAGTTTTCCAAAGGAGATTATTTGCTGCTTTTCTGTTTTATATAATTGTAAACACCCTGGGTTCTATTTTTAGTCCCTTTTTGACTGCCCTTTTCTCACTCTTTATTTTGCTGTCTGTGTCCTCCATGCAGGCGTTTCTCAGGATATCTTTTACACCATCTCCTCCGGAGACCCTGATGGTTACTTCACAGTGGACAGTGCCTCTGGTACCATTCGCACTGCTCTTCCTCTGGACCATGAGACCTGCTCTAGTCGTGACCTGGAGATCCAGGCGCGCTCCGGTTCTCCTCCAGCGTATGGAACCAGCCGGGTACGAATAACCATTTCAGATGTCAATGACAATGCCCCCACTTTCCGCCCCTCCTCATCAGAGTCTCTGCTGTTACCTGAGATCACCAAAATGGGGACTGTTATCTACAGCATTCAGGCCACCGACAAGGACTCTGGTCATAACGGTCAGCTCAGCTTCGACCTGGTCTCTGCTGGGGCTGCCGGTAGCGGTGGCCAGAGGACGTTTGGTGTTGACCGGGGCAGCGGCGAGGTACGTCTGATTGGGAGTCTTTCTTATGAAAGTGTTCCACGCTATGACCTTCAGGTGGTTGCCAAAGATGGCGGAGCGCCTCAGCTCAGCTCCACCTTCACCCTTGTGGTTCACATCCAAGCGCAAGATGCACAAGGCCCCAACTTTGACACCCTGACCTACCGCGTGGAGCTACGGGAAAACACCCCCCTCAACACACGTTTCCTCCAAGTTCGAGCACTCAACAGAGAGGCTTCCGGGAATGGAGGAAGCTCCTCCTCATCTTCTTCATCCTCTATTTCCTACCGGCTTAGACCTGACGGTGACACTGCAGGTTTTGGCATCATGCCAGATAGTGGGTGGCTGTTTGTTCGTAGCTCTCTGGACCGAGAGGTCAAAGACATGTACCTGTTGACTGTCCTGGCAACTTCAGGTCCGGGAGGGACAGGCAGAACTGGCAGTGCCGCAGTCAGGGTGACGGTAACTGATGAGAATGACAATTCCCCAAGACTGAGCCAGGAGAGGGTGTTCCTGGCTGTCAGAGAGAACCTGCTGGCAGGGACAGGCTTCGGAAGGGTGTCTGCAACGGACAGAGATGCAGGACTAAATGCTCGACTCACCTACAGGCTGCTGCACACCGACAGGCACTTTCAGATCAACTCGCAAACAGGTGAATACGAACACCATATCATAGCCTTTTTATATTTGAATTTAAGAACAGTAATAGTACTTATGAAGCAGTTTGCTGGAATTGTGTTACACTTGCTGGGATGTAGTTACCCATCAGCAGGACTAATACCAATATGATTTCCCTTGAGGAATCAGTGATTTGCTGTTAGACAATTAAATTAACATGGCAATTATTCCCTAACTATTGCAAGTAATGAACGCTGAGGCCTTCTCTCCTTCTCTCTTTCTCTTTTTCTTTAGGGGAGATTAGCACCCGCCTCGCCTTGGACAGAGAGCAGCAGTCCAGCTACCAGCTCGTTGTGGTCGTACAGGATGGGGGTACGCCTCCTCGCAGCGCCACCGGCACCGCTCATGTCAGTGTGCTGGACGAAAATGACCACGCCCCCAGTTTCACTCATACCAGGCCGGACAGGGAGCTGCTCCATCAGGTGAGAATGAAGGGACATTAGATAAATCAGATGAGGGCAGAAAGAGATCCATAACTCAACCCATTGAGAAATGCTATCCCAGCAGGATTTCATAGGACAGCAGCAATATGTTTTGTTATCGTTATTCCCAACTGACTTCACTTATACTGTTTGAGTTTTCCAATAACTGTTTGAAGTAAACACATTTCTTAAAGTTACTTTTAATTTTTGAAGGCGGTAAAGAGTTATTCTATGATTTATAAGCAACAATCATAGTGCTAGAGAGGTAAGTAGACAAGGTGAGGTATCCAACACAGTATGTTGGAGAAAGACAATATAATGAGTAACAATCCTTCTCCATTGTAGGTGATGGAGGGGCTTCCATCCGGGACAGTATTAGGGACAGTGACAGCTAAAGACCCAGATGAGGGAGAGAATGGGACCGTATACTACTCATTATCAGGTGAGTCATCAGTTACATTTCAACCACTTGTTAAAGTGTGTTTAACCAGTGTTTCATCATCATTACCTTAAGTAGCCAAGCTGATATTGATATGTGTTGCATCCTCTGAAGGCTCCAGAGCAGAGCGTTTCTCCCTTAATCCGACCAGTGGCGAGCTTAGAACCGCTTCCCCTCTGAGATCGGCCGAGCGAGCCGAGTATGCCTTCACTGTGACTGCTGCTGACCACGGCACACCTGGCCTCAGCTCCACCTGCCAGCTACGGATACAGGTAAACAAAATCTGTACATTTCGGGCAAGTGCCTGCACATTTGTTGTGTCTTCAAAACATTTCTGAAGCCTTGCGCAGTTGGAAACAAAGGCTAATATGGTGGCCAAACTTAAAACTGTCACATCTACACATTACCTCAGTCCTTTTGCATTCCTTGCTGCGAGTAATTTCCTCAAACTGTGCACAATGTGAACAGTATAACTGTCAAAGGAATTAGAAAAGGAGATAAATATGAGAAGGAGAGAAGCTGAACCTGTGCCTGTACAAACAAAAGCATCTATCCAATCTAGTGTGTGTTTCCTGCTCCAAAGGTTAGTGGCGTAACCAAAACCCAAGGTGAGAAACCCGGAGCTACAGGAGGGAGCTGGTCTGGACTGAGTTATTGTTCTGAACTTTCTGTTGGAGGGTCAATCCAGCATATCAACATACATTATCAGGAATTCAGCAGCAGGGGGAAAAAAAAGTCCTGCCACAGAGGCATTTAGCCAGAAACGGGTGGTGGTTTGCTTTGACTGTGGAGCTTTGAGCTCACTGTTTTTATGTGATGTGATTTCAGAAAGGAAAAGGATGCTAATTACAGCACGAGTGCTTGCCTTAGATTTCACCTGCGCCCTACTTGTGCGACACTGAGATTAGACAGAGGGGAAACAGGCACCTTGGAATCAAATGTTACCATATGAGATTTGATGAGAGCCAGCTGCATCAAATAACAGAAAGAGAAAGGGAATACACCGCTGTACGGTAGCAGGCAATGATACATACACGCTCTCAGACACACCGACTGAAATGACACATTCAAACACTCACGTGAGGAAACATTTCCAGATAATGATTTTGAGATAACATTTCACATAGCTGCGGGTAAAATCAGACACAGGGGTATTGTTGTACACCATCAGTACTAAAGTACACTCACTAGCTTGTGTGTGTACTGTAGGCATTGGGCACAACCAAGGACATGTATAAATAGTTCAGCACAGTTGCTGGCACTGTATAGTAAAGCATCTTATTCAAGATAATTGAATTGGGATGTACTTGAGCAAACGACTTGCACCTGTAGTCTTACTTCCAAACATTTGTGGCCAACACACTACAAATCACTTCCCCTCTTTGATTGGTGGTGGGCTGTGATTGGCTTTCTGCACCACTGCAATGTATCTTAGAATAAAATAAAAGGACATGGTTCTATTATCTAGCTTTAAAAAAAGATAGAAGTCTTGTCACTTTGACATGTAGTTTTGTATGCATTTTATCTTAAAATGTCTGCACATAGTCAGTTTTATATCACTTCTCTCCTTCTTTAGGTTTATCTTTGCTATTCACGTTTGATAAAGACACTATAAAGATGCAATTCATTGCATTCACAGATCTTGGTAATGAAAGGGGTATGGTGTGTGTGTGTGTGTGTATGGATTTTTTGATGATGAAACCAGAGCTTGTTAAAATCTGCTTATGTTTGCTGTCTTCGGGGCTCTTTGATCTGTTCCAGAACAATATCGAACCCTGAGGCTGTTGCTCAGAGTGGCGAAAGCCCCTTATCACGCATTTGTTTCCCATCTGACTGGACTACAGCATATGGAGGCTGAACTTATTGCTCTGCATCATTTGAACTGCAATAATTACAGTTTTCCCTTGCATTACACCCTTCATTATTTTGTCACGAATCTCAAACCCCGACTCTCATCTTGAAGCCAGAATGCCACAGTATCAAGATATTTACTGGAAGGATTGTAGATAATGTCTTCATGCACAATGAGGATGCCTGTGAGGGTTATTATAGTAATAACAACAAAACAGAAACAGATTACAGCCCAAGGCTATGTTTGGGGATGGGCTGGGGTGAGAGTCATATAGCTTTATTGTCTGCAGAATACCAAAGGAAATCAGATCCAGCAACATTAACAGCACAGCATTTGCCTTGACACATTTCTTCTATACGTTGTTGAAAATAAAAGTATAAATTAAATGTTTTTGTCACAGTTTTTTCACTCTGTTTTGGTATAGATACATGAATGATTAAAGTAAAGAGTGATTACTTGCATGACATGAGTAAAGACATGCTTAGGTTAAAATCAGCAGTTTGACCCCCGTTTCCTGTCCTTCAGGTTCTCAGCTCCTTTCGGTCTAACCCCAAGCCCAACATGCTCTCCATGACCCTGAACACAGTCGAAGGAGCTGCTCCGGGCTCCATCATTGGCTCTGTCCGTCCACATGACCAGTATGAATCTAATGTGTTGGAAGGCCAGGTGACCTACTTGGTTGTTGGGGGGACAGACCGGGATGGGACTTTCATGGTGGACCGCTTAAAGGGCGATGTGTACCTGGTGCGCGAGCTCGACTACGAGAAGGGGTCGAGGTACAGGCTGCACATCGAGGTGTCTGACTTCTCCCAGGCGTTTCCCAGCAGCCACCTGGTGCAGCTGGACATCAACGTACAGGACAGCAATGACCATGCTCCCCAGTTCACAGAAGACCCCGTTACCATTGTGATCCCAGAGAACATACAGCCAGGAGCTTCGATATATACTTTCCAGGCTGTGGATCAGGTGGGAAACAGAATATATCATCTGCTAAAGAATATCTGTACTGTTGACCAGTGATTTATCAGTCTAGGTCCACTGTTATTTTCCTTTGAGGTAAAAGTGGAAGGGATTTTTTTTATTATTTATTTAAACCGTTATTTAACCAGGAGAGTCCCATTGAGATTAAAAATCTCTTTTTCAAGGGAGACCTGGCCAAGACAGGCAGCAACATAAGAAACACATAGTTACAGTCTCAGATGTCATCATGTGACTGAAGTATGCAAACTTCATCCACTGATGAAAAATGTGATGAAATCTCTGGAAATTCAATAGAAAGTCAAGATTATTTTTTTAAACTTTTATTTCAAAGGTTGAGAATTAACTTTCTCTCTTATGATTTGTCTTCCTTGCTGAATCAAAATTTCCACTCACTGTCTAATTCATCTGTTTGATTTTTTTATAGGATGGCAGTGGACCCAACAGTGAGCTGCACTACTCCATAGAGCACCACTGGCCTGACACGCCAGACCTCCTGACCCTCGACCCCTCCAGCGGAGTCCTGACCCTTGGGCAGAAGTTGGATCGTGAGTCAACACCTTCCCTCTACCTTGTGGTGCGGGCCACAGACCAGGCACTGGATCCTTCTCAGAGGCGCTGGGGTTCAGTCACCGCCCGGGTGTTTGTGACAGACGAGAACGACAACGCTCCAGTCTTCAGCTCTCCGTCTGCAGTCAGCGTTATGGAGGATCAGCCCGTAGGGTGAGGAGCTTGTCTCACTGTAGATTGCTTTTGATACCTTAACACCATTTTATGTCAAGAAGAACTTCCAAGAAGCCTGTTAAAAAATAATCAATACATTCACTTTCAAGGCCCCAAGCTTCAAAGGGCTTGTCCTCATCTAACATTTTATTTGTATCTTTATTGACAGGTTTGTGATTTTGTATGTGATGGCTCGAGATGAAGATGAAGGAGAAAATGGCAGAGTGTCATACAGAATCCAGGCAGGCAACAGCGCTGGTCGCTTCACTCTGAACCCCAACACTGGTAAGCTTATTTTTAGTGTGAGTCACGACATCTAAAAATATCAAAATGTTCCAATACTATAACAGGGTCTATGGAGACGGGTGATTTCCCATAAATACCCAATTTACATTTCATCAAGAAATGATTAGGGTCAAATTCACCACATCATTTCGTGCATTTACAATCCTGCTTTGAATGATTTAACACAGCAGAGTATGTGGCCCTTTTCTGTGAGGGTTTCATGATTGATAGATAATCAGCATCCCACCCGTGGAAGCCCCCTGGATGAACAAAACTTTCCAGAAGATTGTAATTACGCACTGAAGTGCTGCGTCTACAGGGTCTCAACTGCTAAAACACTCATAACCCTTATAACACTCTTTACTAGATGATATTTCAATGCCTTAGAGCAATATTTCACTTGAATAATCTTTTGGTGTTCTTTCCTTGACGGATTTCTTCATGGGAACCGATCTTAATTTAGGCTAGGGTCGTGGACACCCTTTGATATCTTATATATATGTGTATGTGTAATCTCATCATCATCTCGGCGCTCGCTGGTGTGGGTGTGCTCAACACTGACTGAGATGGGATTAAGAACCTTAAGACACACCTAATGCAGCTTCCAGATGGAAGAAAGTCTTTACTTCATTACTGTCAAGTGTCTGGTGCATTAGCAGGGGTTGATTTCACTCCTGGTTTGTTTCTCAGACTGTGTGGTGTTAAGCATATGGTTAATAATAGCTGTAATAGCAGATTATCTTTGTTTTGCAAAGACATTTACCAAACTTCTTGGCTAATGTGAGGGTATCATTAACCTGATTACTGCTTAAACATTATACGGCTGCTCTGCCACTGTGAACTTTCAGTTGTTTCACATTACAACTGCTGTAGTGCTAGTTTTATAACCATTTGACAGCTAACGTTTCTTATATGACCCTTGATTTCTTCGCGAGTAGTTTCAAAACTTTATTCATGCTGTTTGAATCATTATATTCTATATCTGCTGTTTAAGTAGAATAATCTTGTCAGACACCATTTTTATGGCTTCAGCACTACATTTCTTTTGCTAAAATTCAGTATGACATATTTGGTATCTTTAAAGATCTTCGGAAGAACTGAAATAAAGTTTCATGTGAGTTTGATAAAAGTTAATGGGTAAGAGCACTTTTGTCATACAGTACGGTTGGTACTGTATCAGTTACACTAAATTTGCTGCAGAGGAGAATGAAACAGCAAATGTTTTGCATCTGTTTGCTTTTGGCTGAAACAGGGGAGCTATATAGCAAAACCACACAGCAACATCAGAGGCTCAGCTTCACACACAATGTATGTGTTTGGCATGTTGAGGCATTTGTAAATTACACACGTCTCAGGCACCTCATGCCAGCTAAACTTGTACACTGCTGTGAACAGTAAACACACACACACACATTTCATATTGCCTCTCACTTTGACTGACCCTCCTTGTAGTTTGGGTGATGACAGGCGTGTGGGGTGTCGACATAAAAGGTGGGAGAGTAACTGAGGCCAGAGTCTGAGGAGTGGTGGTCTTACTGTATGTGAACCAGCTCAATTTATATAAAACACACACATAAACAAACCAACTAATGCCTTACAGATTTAAAGGCTTGCAGATACTAAAATGTTGTACGAAAAAAAACAATAACCAAGTTTTAGGGGAGGTTGATTTGAGTTGGCAACTATGTAGTTCCAGGTTGTGCTCTGGACTCTGCGTGTGTTTTCCTGCATGCCTGCACTAACAATAATCCTACATGTTCACTGATGAAGCATTGATTTACATTTGAATACATATTCAAAGTGCCATAATTTAAAATCCTGGCTGTGGTCTCTCACTGTGGAAACTCTCATAAAGCAAAGCTGTAAAAGTTTTTGTTTTTACTGGTCCTGCTAGGCATACAAATACTGCCTTTCTCTGGTACACAAACTACATGTTCACAGAAATAATCCAAACACACACTTTGAGAAAAAATATTCAAATGAGAATATTCATTATAAGTGATGTAATCCAGAAAAGGTGGTTTTACAACATTTTCTCTTTTTTCTCTCTTGTAGGCTCTCTCTCCGTCCTTAAAGCACTAGATCGGGAAAACCAGGAAATGTTCAATCTGACCATTGTGGCAGAGGATCATGGGATACCTCAGCTTTCCACTTCTCAGGTGTTGTGTGTGCAGGTCATTGATGTGAACGATGAAGCTCCGTTGTTCCAGCGAGCGGAGTTTGAAGCTCAGGTGATGGAAAACCAAGGACCAGGAACAACTGTTTTGACAGTTACTGCCACTGACCGGGACCAAGGTTGGTTTAAATGTGTCATATTATTACTGTATAGTCTGGACAGAAAGGGAACATGCAGTACCTTAGGGACAAAAATAATTTTTGGATATACATAGACTTTACTAGATTTAATATGAACCCCACAACACTTTGTTCCTTTTGGTCAGTAATATTTATGGATGAAGTCAAGTAAGCATTCATTTGGGAGCATCAAAAAAAATAAAGGTTCCAAAATTCACTATTGGAAGATTGAATAAAAATGCAGTTGATAAACAACACATATGCCTCTAATAGGACGGCCATAGAACAAAACAATAGAGACACATAAATGGTTTTGAGAAACCAAATCACTTTAAACCAAACCACAAGCTCATGCTAATGAAAATGTGTGGTTACTACCATCGTACAGAGCCTTATATTTCTGGAGCTTTCATTTGAACTTTCTACTGGCTCTATGTATGTTGAATTCATCAATATTACTGCACTGTTATATTGAATGTAGCCTATTTGCTTTATTGCCAGTTTTGCAGTTTGCACAGCCGTTTATCCTTTATTTTAGTCTGACTTGTGTTTTAATGCAGGTTCTAATGGCCAAGTGACATATGGAGGTGTGACAGAGGAAGGCTTCATCATCAACCCTATGACAGGAGTCATCACCACCACGAAGGAACTGGATGCAGAGCTTCAGGATCACTACACTCTCACTGGTACTACGAGGTCCATTGTCTTACACAACTCTATTTGACCTGTTACGTACTAATGGAGCTCAAGCCCATTGATTCCCACGGAACAACTCAATTAGCCTACATTAGTTTAAAATGTTGAATGGGTTCCAACATCAGCTTAACAATTTGCATCTTTTATCAGTGTATGCCAGGGATGGAGGGATGCCTCCTAATTTTGCCAAGGCTGTAGTGCGCGTGGAGGTGCAGGATGTGAACGACAACACTCCGGTCTTTGCAAAGCCATGGTACGGACTGGAGGTGCCGGAGAACCAGGCCGCTGTTGAGCTTTGCTTTCTCAAGGCCACAGATCCTGACTCAGGTCCTGGGGGAGAGCTGGAGTACAAGATCACTGGTGAGAAACTGGTATTGCGTGTCTAATCCAAATACTTTATTAGAATGTTTTTTAAGAGTGTGAAAATAACAATATCCTGTAAGAGAAAGGGAATTTCTCGTATTTTTTTAGGCTTTTTAGCAGCTTAATCACTTTTTTATTAGCCATCAGGTTTGCATGGAGCATTTTTGGTAATATCTGAAGTTGTGCTGACAGTGTTCAAGAATATATTTGGTATATAGTAGAGAGGGGATACATGCAGCATTTGGACCAATGCATTGCTTTTGACAGTGCTCTATTCCTACCATATGAAAGATCAGATCTCCAAACACTTACCCGAGACTCACTCCTGACATTCTTCTGTCTTATTTCAAATATAATATATTCCATATACCTGTCTGGAGCACATTCAAACTCTGACTTAAGTGCAGAGTTGGCAGAGATGCTTTTTACACTCCACAGAAATTCTTGGATTTTTAAAGATTTATTTTATCTACCATATGAATTCTCCATCCAGCTGGGGACCCTGATGGAGATTTCCACCTCCATGCCAGCACGGGAGCCCTGTCCACGTCACGCGGCCTAGACAGGGAGACGGGAGCTGAATATACTCTGGAGGTGGTGGCCACGGACCGAGGAATCCCTGCTCTCAGCTCTAGTGTGATGGTGGAAGTCAAAGTGCTGGATGTCAATGACAACAGCCCTGTCTTCACCAGAAGTAGTTACTCTGTGGAAGTGTCAGAGGATGCTGCAGAGCGGTCCAAAGTCCTGGAGGTAAGCGGAAATGGGAATTTAGATGATGCTTTGTTCAAACATCTCAATGACACATTGTATATCTCACGTATATAACAAAAGTCCTCATACATCAATAGTACTGATGTAACCCTAAAAATATATTTATCTATTTCCAGGTGTCAGCCACAGATGCTGATGATGACCTGAATGGGAAAGTTCTGTACTTTCTAAGCCGAGAGGCGCACGGAGCGTTCAGTGTGGATGAGAGCACCGGTGCTATCATCACATCAGCACCTCTGGACCGGGAAAAAAGGGCGTCATATAGCTTCCAGGTTTTTGCTGTTGACCTTTCACCTGCTGAACCCAGGAACACCTCTGCTCAGGTAAATGATGGGTTAGATGTAGAAGGTGTTCAGTTGACTCATTGTTTTGAAAAAGTTTTGAATTTATGATTCACATGTTTGATTTCGGAGATTTTTCTTTTTTTAATCTACATTGCATTAGCAGTAAATAAGCAATTAATTTTGCACTCAACCCACATGTGACTTCTTTCTTCTAGGTGACAGTCACCATTCTAGATGTCAACGACAACACTCCCTTCTTCCTCCAGGATCCACTGGTCATCGAAGTTTCCAGCAGGCATTCCCAGCGTGTTCTAGCCACCATGAAGGCCGAGGATAAAGACTTTGGAGCCAACGGTTCTGTTTTTTATCGTTTTGCCATGCCAGTCAAGGGCTTCAGCATCAACTCCTTGACTGGTGAGATCCAGGCCACCAAGCCACTGGGGGATCTGACCCAGGCTCAGAGAACCCTGATAGTGGAGGCCATGGACCAGGGCAGTCCAGCTCAGTCTGCCCAGGGAGTGGTGGTGATTTACGTGAAGGAGGTGGAGTACAGCGGTATTCGCTTCTCTAGGAATGCCAGAGACGTCAGCCTACAGGAGAACGCTATGCAAGGTCTGACATTAATACTGTATTATTAGGGATTAGAACAAATTTTCTACATTTACACTTTACTCTCTCTATGGTCACAGTTAAGGAAAATGTTCTCTGCTCTTCCTGAAAAATTCAGGCACTGCTGTGGCTCAGGCTCAGGCTCAACACCCAGATGGCACACGAAAGGGTATTAGCTACAGCCTGTTCAGTGGGAATAGAAGGCAGGCCTTCCGCATCAGCTCCTCATCAGGTGAAACTTCAAATAAAACAAAATCATTTGTATTATGTCCTATAGATGTAAATGAGATGTGGATTATAGAAAAACTATAAACACAAACAGTTAAATGAGCCATTTGATGATTTTATGAGATGATGATTTTTGTAATTTTCCACTCAAATCTCCAGGTGAAATCATGGTGCAGAGCCCCAAGGGTCTGGACTTTGAAGATGCCCCCAGGCTCCGTCTAGTTGTGAAGGCTGAAACATTGTCCTCCACATCTTTCATGGCTATCAACTTGATCCTGCAGGATGTCAATGACAACCTTCCTCGCTTTCAGCTGCAGAACTATGTGGCCTACATGAGAGAAGCACAGGGATATGAAATGCCAATCATACAGGTACTTCCAAATATAAAAATGTAACAATAAACTAGAAGGCCACTCTCAGAGTGCAAGGACGTTTTCTTAAGTGAAAAATAATGTACCCATCCTGTGGTTTGGATCCACTCCAAATGTATTGGGTTCTTTGTTTGCCCATGATACACCCTTTCACCAAGTTTCATGGAAATACGGCCAGTATTTCTTTTGTCATCCTGCTGAAAAACAGATAAATAAACTGAACTGAAAACATAACCTCCTTGGCGGAAGTAATAATGCAAAAGTCATACAGGTATTAGGCTTACTGGAGTTTTCCCAAGAGTCAAAATTCATTTTCATCATCCTCCCTTTTTTCCCTCTCCTCTACCTTCTCCCAGGTGATGGCGGAGGATGTGGATCAGGGCCAAAATGGTCAGGTGACTTACTCCATCCAGTCTTCAGGCATGAGCGGCCTGTTCAAGATCGACCCGATGACAGGAAGCATCACCACAGCGGCTATTATGGACCGCGAGATCTTTACCCAGACCAAGTGAGAACAGATCTGTGGTTGAATAAACCTCTCCAACATACATTCTATGTGCACATTTTGAGGAGAGATATATATTTTAACTGCTCAATGGCATATGTACAGGCAAAGTCAATTTTGTATACACACAGATAAACATGTATAGAAGGAAAAAAGACGTACCACATCATGAATCATATTCACTCAGCTAGTTTGTGTTTAGATAGCTGGTGAAGAAGTCTGCTAAAGTTATGGGTACCAGTGCAAACCAATATCTGCATGCCAGATGTATTAAAGCTGCAATTTCAAACTCTGTAAATCATCTCCTGTTCACTGTAACATTTTTTGTGTTGCTTTCATAACGCTTCTCTTTCATGAGAATGTGTTACCGAGGTGTGATGTGCATCATTGTATGTTTCTGTTTACATTTCCTCTATCATCACCAAAATTAGAATTCAACTTTAAGAACCACACATGTAATAACACCCACTTTTTTCTGTCCACCCACAGGCTTGTAGTTACAGCAACTGATAGAGGAAGTCCACGACTGGCTGGTTCGGCCACATTGACAGTGATCATTGTTGACCAGAATGACAACAGTCCCACTATTCCCTTGCCTCAGGAAATCCGCATCCCAGAGAGTAAGGACTTTAATTTGAAGGAATTTTGATCTCTCTGGTTATGATTCGTAATTTAGTTTACAGCAAATACATTACGTTTATGAAACAAATTCTGTCTCCACACAGGTGGGTTTAATGATGTTTAGTGTATTACTGCTGTGAAACATTCTAAATACTGCAAAAACATTCTCTTATCCACAGGACGTTAAATGTAGCTAACATGTTTTTGTTCAATCTCTTTCTCTACCTATCAGATATGTTGATTGGCACAGAGATCACTCTTGTGACGGGTAACGATGTCGACTCCAGTCCTGCCCTCTCCTACTCCTTGCATCTGGACCCAACAGCCTTAGGCAAGTTTGGGATTCACCGCTACAGTGGAGGCGTATCACTCACTGCCCCTCTGGACTTTGAGGAGAAGACGTGGTACACCCTGACTGTCAGAGCCACAGACAGCCAACACCAGACTGAGGCTAACATTACAATACTGGTGGAGGATATTAATGACAATGCACCTGCATTCACCCATGATCTCTATCAGGTAAGGTGGCTTATAAAACAAACTAATGCTCTGTTTAATGCAGGTATATTGAGTATATATCAAATTGAATGCGTGTTGTAAGAAATTTGATGTGCCCATTGCATACTACTAGCTGCCTGAGGAAATTTACAGAATACGTGTTTCATTTTTTTTTTAAGTTTGATAAAACTCAATTCAGAAACAGTTTCTCTACAACAGACTACAGCAGTAGGAGAACATTGCACTTGTAGACATGTACACACACTGTAAAAAACACATGTACAGTCCACACATGGTGCACACAGAGGGGGTGATACAAGTTAACTGCCTAATATTGACTGGGGAAAGGTTGCAGAGATCAGCCTGTATAATATTTACTTCTTTGTCTCAGGAAAAACAGGAATTAAAATATGAAATACAATTTTCCCTCTGTGAGTTTAGTCCCTGTTCACTTTTGGGAAATGTATTACAGTAGTTATGCAAACTGTTGTTAACTTATAAGTTTATTTTGCCCTGATGCTCAAATGTTGTTATTAATATCTAATGTACCTCAGGTAACTCTGCCTGAGCACACACCACCAGGAAGTGTAGTCGTCACAGTAACAGCGACTGACAGGGACTCTGGAGATAATGGAAAGATCACCTACAGAGTGACTTCATCCACCCAGGAGGGTTTCTACATTGACCCCAACAACGGTAGACAGCACTTGCATCCTTCCTGATATAGCTGAAATCCCTAAGTTTCCAGTTTCAATAGAAAGGAATATGTAATTCATTACATTTTGAAAGCAACTTCCCCAGCACAATGTCTGAATCCCTCTCTTTGCCCTCTGTGTCCAGGAACTCTGTTCATCAATCACAGAGCGGAGTTCGACCCTGAACGTCCGTCTGTCAGTATTGTCATTGAAGCTTGTGATGGAGGGTCGCCTTCGCTCTCCTCCCTCACCACTATCCAGGTCCAAATCTCTGACGTCAATGACAACGCTCCTGTGTTTCACCAATCAGATTACAAGTCAGTCTACTTTCATTAGATTTTGTATGCGTTTTGATGTAACCCCAAACAGCTAGCCTTACAAATGGGATGCTTTTCTGTCTGCAGGGCTACAGTTTCCGAGGATACCATCCCAGGGGCAACAGTTCTGACTTTTGAGGCCTTTGACAGCGACCTGTCACGAGAAAACTGTGGCTTTGACTTTGCTATTGCCAACGGAAATGAGGGAAATGCATTCCAGATCGAAAGCAGCGTACGGTTCCTGGAGGGGCGGGGCTTTCAGACAGTTGGGACTCTGCTATTGGCTGAGGGGCTTGACTTTGAAACCAAGCCACTTTACAACCTCACAGTGGTTGTGTCAGACCGTGGTGTGCCCCAGAGGAGCTCTAGTGTTGCTGCGGTGATCACCATTGGCGATGTGAATGATAACCCTCCAGTGTTCAGCAGAGCAGAATACGCTGTGTCACTGAGTGAGGGAGCTGCCGCCGGGACTGAGATCATAAGACTGACTGCTACAGGTGGGCAAAAGTCTTCTCTTTTTGTCCAGTTATCTCTCATTTACTATTCCCTTTTCCAATATTCCTCTCTTACTTTGTCTCCCAGTTAATTCATTGTACTCTGCCTTTGTCTTTTTGCCAGACCCAGACTCAACTCCCCATGCTGAGGTCCAATACACTATCAGCTCTGGTGATGAGGTGAACTTGTTTACCATTGACCAGTGGACTGGAGCCTTGCGGCTTCAGCAAGCACTCGACCGTGAGCACCGGTCCACACATATTGTCATCATCCAGGCCACAGATGGACAGGGTCACTTTGCACTAGCTCCAGTCATTGTTGAGGTCAAAGATGTAAATGACAATTATCCGTTCTTTCCTGTGGAAGTCCTGACAGTCAGTATCAAAGAAAACCAACCAGCAAACTCAGCTGTGACAGTTCTACATGCCATAGATCATGACACAGGAATTTATGGCCAACTCAGGTACTACATTGTGGAGCGGTCTGTGGCGGGAAAAGACAGCTTCACTGTGGACCAGAACTCTGGAGAAATCAAAAGCAAAATTCCATTTGACTTTGAGAAGGTTAACTCCTTTAACTTTGTAGCAGTGGCAGTAGATGCAGGAAACTACTCAGCCACTGTAACTGTTCAGGTGTTTGTCACAGGTGAGGATGAGTATGACCCACTCTTCACATCCTCTGATTTCGCCTTTGAAGTCCCAGAGGGAGCTAAGAAAGGCCAGAGCATTGGCCAGGTCCAGGCAAATGATGAGGATGAAGGGGTGGATGGTATTGTTCTCTATTCTCTTCCCACCAGCTCTCAGTACTTTGATGTAAACAAAACAACTGGGGTCATTTTCCTCAAGTTGGACGGCTCAGGCAGCAGTAGTAGTAGCAGCGGCTCTGGCAGGACCAAACGGGAAACCAGGCTGATGACCCTGGATGTGAGAGCTCACAGTCCTCTAGATGCATCTCGTACTGCTTCAGCCCAGGTCTCCATCGATGTCACAAACACCAACTATGGCCTTGCCCCCGATGTCAACATCCTGCTGATTAGCATCATTGCTGTGTCTCTTGGTTTTATTGTGTTGCTTGTGATCATGGCTGTGGTGGTGTTCCTTGTCAAGTCACGCAGGAGGAAGAAGGCCCAGGATGCAGGAAACAGAACTGTGGCCTCAGGAACTGCTCTGCAGAAATTGGATGATTGCAACTCAGGACCAGGAGGGGAGAGGATCTACCACCAGGCCTTGCCAGGCTATGCTGGAGATCAGGGTGGGGCCGGTGGTGGACCCTACACTAGAGGGGGCTCTCTGGATCCCTCTCACTCCAGTGGAAGAGGATCAGCTGAGGCAGCGGAAGATGATGAGATCAGGATGATAAACGAGTACCCCCGTGTTGCCTCCATCACCTCGTCTATGCAGGAGCACATCTCTGCCAGAGGACCAGACTCTGGAATTCAGCAGGATGCTGACCAGCTCTCTGATATCTCCTGTGAGCCTGCTGCTTTGGAAGGCAGCACCTGGTTCAAAGGAAAGAAACTGGGAGGCAGTCTCAGTGGGACCTTGCTCTCTGGCCAACTCCCAGTCTATAGGGACGAGGGTGGAGGGTACCTAGGAGTAGGCCGCGGCCTCAACATTTCCCTCCCCAAGGATTACGCCTTCCCTGAGGATGGCAAACCTTCAGTGGATGGTTCCCTCACAGCTATCGTTGCTAGTGACGAGGAGCTCCGCGGAAGCTATAACTGGGATTACCTACTCAACTGGTGCCCTCAGTTCCAGCCTCTGGCTAATGTCTTCACAGAGATTGCCAGGCTGAAAGATGAAACTGCCCAGCAGAGCCAGAATCCTCGCCAACCCTTCCAGCCCAAGCACAAAATGGATCCAAAACCTAGAATTGACCCTCCACCACTTATCACATCAGTGGCTCACCCAGGGGCCATGTCAGTCCCCCCCAAGGTCCCTATCATTGGACGGACATTCCCCCACTTGGCCTCCCTCCGCAGGTCCCCTATCAGTCACGAGGGCTCCATTTCATCAGCAGCAATGTCCCCCAGCTTCTCCCCTTCGCTGTCTCCTTTGGCAGCTCGATCTCCAGCTGTTTCTCCCTTTGGTGTCAATCAAGGGCCCTCAGCATCCATGATCAGCACCAGGGAGCCCTCACTGGACCAGAGTCCTGATCGCGAGATGAGAATATGATAGAAAAACTATTTAAGGAAGAAATTTATGATAAACAACCTGAACAAAGCATGATGGAGAATCCTTTTGGCTGTTCTTTTTCATGGAACAAAAGGAAGCAAGTGGAGACGTCATTCTCAGTAACCATTGTTTTCTCATGAGAATGAAGGTTTCCCAAATGTCCAGACAGAAATGTTGTGCCGTTTGTTTCAAGTGTCCGACCATATGAATTTTGGACAATAAACACAGCCACAAAGACATACTTAACTCTGGTCTCCTGGTAGAATATTTGCATTCTTTGAAGTACTTCCTTTGGTCTGCAGTGTTAGGAATACACAAAAGTGGAACATGTGCCTGGGTTGACAGGACCAGCCCACCCTTTCATACCAACAATGACGCAGATCTCAATGAACTCATCAGGGTTTAGAGATAAATTGACCTCTTCATGGGAATGTGCACTTACCATGCCCTGCAGTCGGAGATCCCTTAGTGTGTAGATAGTTAGATGTGTAGTTTTCATGTTACCTCGCTGGCTGGCCAGAGAGCTAAGGACCTTGTTCCTCTCTTTGTGTCTGTGGACATTTTTACACTCCAGTATTAAACTTATCCAGTGGCCTCTTTAAAATGGCCTCTGGACATGTATGTGAATCCCATGGACTGACAAATGGTGTGTGTTCACAAAGACACTGATTCTTTGAATTGGCAATGCGTCACACAGTGGGACAGCAATGGAGACTATTGTTTTTCTCACCAATTCAGATGACACTTTTTTTTTAACTTTTACTTTTATTTTTATATATTTTTATATGAAATTATGATTTCAGATCCAGAAATGCCATTATTCCAACATGGAGGGGTTGTCGTTTTTGTGTATTTGCATATATGTATATTTGTATGTATGCAGGCTACGCTATGTACTGTATGTGTCTCCTAGGTTTTTAGAAACTCTTGTGACAGTTCTGATGTGAGTGAGAGGGAGACTTCTGTGTTTTTAGCATTATTTATATGAAAAAAAGGACTTGCTGCCACATTTCAACTGTAGGAAACCAAGCACAGCTCACACTATGCTGTGTTGTTACCTTAAGATTTTTTTTTTTTTGTCAAATTGTAGATCATCACAAATCTAAAACAGCAACTGAAAGAAAACCTGTGATCAATCTTATTGCCTCTCAAGCAGTTCATCACTCTGTCATTATGCACAGCAGCACATTCCCTTTGTTATTCAGGGAGAACTCAATTTGCTGATCAACTCTGTCTTTGACAGAAAGTGCTTCCTAAAGTCAATTAACTTAACTAACTTAAATGCATTTTACTGTGAAGTTGTTCATCTCAGCAGAACAAAAATAACATGCAATGTAAAGGCTGGGATTCTCATCAAGAAAGTGGCATAACTTGGAGAAATGTAGCACATGAGCCAGAAAAGAAGGAAGCAAACGTCTGAATGCCTGAGCCCTGATAAATTTAGCAAGCAGTGCAGTAATTATTTTCCATCTGAACTCTCTGTTCTGTGCATTTTATTGGTGAGATTCACTCATCTAGATTGTCACCGACATGATGAGGTGTTTTCTGGGTTCCATGTGTTTAACTCATCATCTGCACCTTCTTTTTTTTCTCACATTGTTCAGATCCAGTTTTAGCAGTATGCTTGTGTAGCAAAGGCTTCAAGACTGTCTTTGTCATTCTTAAATATGTATTTATCCCTCTGGTCTGTTTTTAATATTTTTGGGTAATTGGAGCATTTCAAGGGATGGCTTCTACCTATGTTCTTTGTTCAACATAACTCTACAAATCGCCTCATGTGAAGCTGGCACCGGTTCAGCTAAAAGCTACACATGCCACAAGCCTAGCTCCAGCACAACATGTTCTCAACTCATAATCAAGGTGTTTCAGAAACATTTCTGTGTTGGAGGACCTCCATTTGGAGTTCAGTTTGAGATGACTGCCAGTGACTGATCAGTGGAGCAATGGCAGAAGGAAAGAGCTGTACATGTATCTAAAGCAAATAATAAATTCCTACTGATCTCTTTTGACAAACTGGAGTCAGACTCTTCTTTTTTAGAATTCAAACCAAGGCTTTGAGGGAAGAACTGCAAAACAATTAAAGTTTAACAATCTTCCAGTTATCTTAGCTGTGAATGGTAACTTTGAAGAGCTGGTGTTAACTTCAGAGATTTATGAGAGGACTGTTACTGAAAGGAGGGGCAGACTTGGCTTTGGGCAAAATCATAGCAGACCTTATGAGGGCAGTGGGCCAGGAGACAGACTTACACCCAGTATGGTCACCATCTGGTTTTAAAGAACAGTAAATATACAGCTGAAGGTAAAACTGAACAGTAGCCCTACAAGCAGTATAGGATAATAAAGTATACTGTATTATCATTGTGATATAAGATGAATTTATTTGTTTATTTGGTTTGGTTTGGTTGAATCCAAGGAATAACATTTAAAAGAATGATTTCCAACATTGTTTTGAGAAACCGAGATGGACAAAAACTGAAAAGAAAAAAAAGACAGAATACAACTACATAGATTTTTTTTTAAATTGCAAACTAACAATTAAATTAGTAGACATTAGGCTACATAATGACACCCACTGTAGTAGACTGAAGTCATCTGTCTATCAAACCCCTGACTTGACATGATGTGTTTAACTTGGTATCACACACATACTAATATACAATACATAAGACATTTGATTTTACTTTTATATTCTGCAAAATGTACATCCTGAAAATGCTCTCCACAAACACCCTGTGTGTTTCTATCACAAGATACAGTAAAGGCCTTCAAACGTATCGGAGAAACCTGAGATCCAGCCAAGATCCAGTCACCAGTGGATTCAGTTCTTCCAGCTCATATAAAGGCATATGATGTTGATGTAGCTGAATAATTGCAAAATGTTTATTCATATGGAGCACAGACGTGTTTGCATAGCTGCTGGCGATTTCTGCCTCATTTGGTGATCACACACAGCCGTGCCGTGTTTCTGTGGTTATTGTTATGTACAGAAGGAGCTGGAGATGGGCTTTGACAAGGTGCAAAAGAAAATGCCAGAGACAGAAGCTGCTGTGGTAAAGTGAGACATGCACAAGACTTCTTGTGAAATGAGAGGTAATGACGAATTGCAATACTAACTATATTTGAATGTTGATTGTGCTATTTATATCGTGAACAAGCTTACATTTGTAGTAAACTGAGGTTCAATTATACACTTCACAGAATAATGAACATACAACTAAAATCTTGCCTGCAAAAGAAAAAGCGTGCTGCCCTCACTTACACATTCACCTTCAACACAGCTGTGTTTACAGCCTGCTGTCCCAAGACTTCCTTTGCAGCCTACTCCTACACTAACCCCACACATCTCCGAATAATCATACGCACACACATGCACACGCACACACTCATAGGCTACTACACAGTGACACACATGGCCCACAGCAATCTCCCCAGCTGATATTGGCCCAGATCCAGCTCCTACAGGCACATACTTGGCAGGTTATTTCGTCAAATCTGGGACAAATCTCTCTGGAGCAGAAGTCCTTTCCCTGGAGATGTTGTTAGCCAAATTAAAAAATTGTTGGTACAGTATGATACTTGTGTGTGTGTGTGTGTGTGTGTGTGTGTGTGTGTGTGTGTGTGTGTGTCATACGGATGTATTGTAGGCCTAATGTTAATCTGTGATACTGTGGTGATCTACTGGAAAGACACAATACATATATCTTCATCAGGTGTTCTAGTAATGTGCACCATGATACTGGAAACCTATTGAACACTTGAAATGACCAAGTTATGAACGACAAGATTCATTTATCAAGACATTTGATGGACCCAGTGTACTCACTTGAACATCCATTGTCTCCTTTACCTTTATTCTTTATTTGCTCTTCAGATCCTTTAACCTCTTAATTATGCCCTATAGAAAAATATGTCTAAAATAACATTCCCAAAGTGAATCAGGGATAGCTCCTCAACCATAAGGTTTAGCCTATGTACATAAATCTGGTCACCTTGAAATATAGGAAGGAATATGAATCCACTGTCTGTAAACCGGTTTCTATAATTCCAGTGTAAATGGAGATGCAATAAAGAAAAACATTTTTTTTTTTTATCCTCGCCTAGTTTATAGTCTTAAATTCAATGGCAATATCACCATTGTAACCAAGACCCTGTGAATAGTGGAACAACTGGATTCTCCTACATAGCCTACAAGTGTGACTGTAAATTTGATGAAAATACACATAAATACAAAATGCATGATACAATTTATAAGATGGTCTCCGTGTTTAGCTTACGCGTTGATTGTTTACTGGGAGTTTTACTTAAAATTGACTCATTTCCATATAGCCATGTTACAAATAACATAATTCCCCAGAACATTGAAATAATAACAAACCCAATGAAAAGTCTATGAAGAGCTCTGTGCCATACAGGCAGATGAATAGAGAAAGGAAGGTATCCGGGGATACCTCTCATTGAGATGAATAGACTGATAAGGCTCGTAGGTGTAAGTGCTTTGATACACGAAAAAGTAGAAAAAGAAAAAGCACTTTGATACAGCCACCAGGAGGCTACAAATAGACAGAGCTTCCGACAGTGAAAATCAGTCAAACTTGACAAAGATGGCCGCTGACTGACGCCTTCTTGAGGCTCACTGCGACTTCCTATCGGCCCAAGTTTAACAGTGGAGCCGTAGGTAACCAAAATCTGCTGTTTTTTCCGAAAATAACATGCCTTGGTAAACTTTTATTATTTTTGCCAAGAACATAGATTTATGTCAGTGTGACTTTGTGTTTGTGTGTGTGTGGGTGTGTGTTTCGAGTGGTGCCTTTATGTGCTGTAGAAAGCTTGGAATTTCTATTCTCCAGTGATACCAGACATGTTATTGCGGACTGACTAAATAATTATCCCGGGTCTTTTGAACACAACTTGCTCTTCAACAAGGCTATGTTTGTTTGACTTTCTTGATGAAGTAGGCTACTTCGTAATAAGACAGAGTTTGGAAAACATACAGACAGTTTAAAGATTCTAAAATCTGAAGATCCCATGTTTTCAAAACAGTAGGCTATATAAATATGTATATGTATCTAATGGCGGATATTTTTGTAACTAGACTTGTCAATCATAATCTGAGCAATGGGTTCCTTAAAAAAGCACATTTTAACAGTATTTTACCTCAAACTTAAACTTTTGTACTTAGTCAATAACATCTAATGTTTTAGATATATTACTATAAGTATCCTAAGTAGTCAAATACTAAGGTTTAAAACCAAGTTTGAAGGGGCTTCAATATGCTCAACATCTTTCTTCTGAGTCAGCTGAGACCTCTGAGACTATCACAGTAAAATGTTGTTTTAAATGTTTAATATTTCACCTAATTTAACTTCCATTTACGTACTCTACAGGAGATTGGATCCATTTTAATTTAGCACTGTTTGTGCTTTCAAAATGGAGCACAAATACAGAATTTCAATGTAATCTTCAATTGTTAAGAAAGAAAGAGAAACACAATTATATACTTTAAAAAAACGTATTCTCCACTCTCGGGAAAACATTCCAAGAAAGCACACTGTTAAAGACCATGTTTTCTTTCCAGTGGGTCTGGATAATCTGCAGCTGCACTGCTGGAAACCAAGCCTGTAAATATCATGTTAAACTTGGCCCGTGCTGTAGTTAGCATCCAGGTGCACTTTCATTCTGACTTCCATCAGTTCAACTTTATTAAATGATGAATCAGTTCATGCATATTAATGTGCAGCTACTAAAACACTAACTATGCATGCAGCTGTTAAGTATAAAGTATTGTGCGTTGTATATTACAGACAAACATTGACGCACCGCAGCAGATGAGACAGTATTCATAAATGTAGGCCAGTGCACACACAGAAAGAGGGGGAAAAATAATAATAATAAAGAGGAACAGCTCTGAAAGTAGAAATCTTAATTGTAACGTTTAGCTTAGATTGAGGTCCTGCAGGGATTTTTTTTTCATTGAGGCATAATAATGAAAAACTGTTGTTAAAGTAAGTGCCAAATGTGGTGTCTGTTGTGCAGCAATATTCCCTGCGTTTCATGTTGTTATGAAAAAGACTAAGAGCATCTGAAAGATATTAACTATTTTTCCTGGAGTCCTCTTTCCAATGATTACACTTAATTCAGTCTGATGAAATACTGATAAAAAAGATATTTCTGGCAGCTACTTTTTAAACTAAAGCATCCAAGATGGATAGTTGGTCAATAACCTTATATGAACAAATTTGCATGCTTATGAAAAATTGAAGAAATAAATGATGCTGTTGGGCAGCCATGAACTTTGTTATTCAGATTCAAAATAAATCGGGCATGTTTAAGGACATGGCAGCACTCACACATATTTTTTTTCTTATTTCCTCATAACAGTCACATGCACATATTTGGTGACCAAATATTTTAAGGAGAATGCAACCGATTTTTTTGTTTACTTGTCATAAGGAGTAATATACCTGAGAAAACAGTCGTATAATGTCTTCTATGACCTCTGTTAGACTTCAAATTCAAAAATGAGTTCTCGGGACTTGAAACAAGTGGGCATTTAGGAGGCAGGAAAGGTCTTGATTTTGTTATGGGAAATATAGGATCAGTGTTATTGTTGCTCGACCCATAATGGGACTAAAAGTCAGAATATCTTGTCCTCAGGTGCACAGATTTTGACCATTCTTTTTTTTTCAAATTTGTCCATTTCATGAAATCGAAAGTATCAATTTGAATTTTACACAATCAGGAGATTGTCCATCATTTTGCATATCCTTTTATTTGAGTCAGCAACATTAAATTTAACTTTAAGGTAAGAGTACCTCAATTCAATAATCTATTCATTGTGTCCTCTTCACCCAGAAATGTCTTTGAACAGATTCCCAGAGCTACAAACAGGACCTGTGGAAGTTGGCTGAGGTAACTTCTCCTCCAAGGTCAGGCGGGCCCCTGTGAATCTGTTCCCCCACTCTGGTAACCCCCATCCCAGGAAATTACCATGAACACATACACCCCTACACACTGACATTCAAAGGCTCTCAGCGGTACCTTTGGTGCCAAGATCCAGTTTCATGCTGTTTGTCAGTTGTTGTCTCTGCCGGTGAAGGAAAAGCTTCTCACTGTTCTCCATTGCTGTGTTGTTAAAGCGATGTATGTGTACGTGTGTTGAGACGCTGTGATGTCGGCGCACAAGTCGCCTGCCTTCTTGTTTGTGGTGTGTTTGCACTTTGATATTGTCAAGTGGTAAACTTCCACTCATCAACGTAAATATTAGATCACTGTAATGCAAGATGTTCATTAACCTAAAGAACTGCAGAAATAGCTTTTGTGCTCTTCCACTTGCGTGACTAAAAGGATTCAAAGAGGAAAAACAGTCACCGGGTCACTCTGGCTCTTGGCCTCTGAATTGCTATTTTTAGTGAGTTTTCAAAAAAAGATTCTGTGGCGTCAAGCTTAGAAAAAAGTGACAGGAGAAAGGAGCCAGCTGAGTCAGTGTGAGCCTGGTTCTCATTTGTGCTGACCTTGCTTTACAGGACTCCCTCACTAGTGTCACTCACACCTCACACTGCAGGAGGGAGCAGGGTGAGATGGAGGGGGCGAAGGGTAGAGATGGGAAAAATTTACCCCAGTAGTTTTGGGGTTTTAGAAATACAATCAGATTCTGTGTAACAGAGCCAAAATAACAGGCCCGTAATCTCTGCTGCATTGTTAATTACTGAGAAATTACAAGAATGAATAATTCTTGTAAATAAATAATTCCACTGAGAGTTTCGTGCCTTTTTAGCCTTTCTAATTACCATTTTGACTGTGTTTAATGCGCATTGTTTGTACATTGTTTAAAAATAGCATCATTTATCAAGTTTTTAAATGTTGAAAAAATAAATTGTTCTCTGGATTGCAGCGCAGAGCAATCAGTCAGCAAAGCAAAGTATGAATGTATGAGAAAAATACAATGTGCTTCTAAAAAATGCTCATTTCCCCACAGCTCCCGAGTGTTTCCGTGTGAGAATGTGCAGGTGTGAAATACTCTGGTGAGAGCCCAAACATTTCAGTTTATGGTCAGTCAATCAATCTGTTGGCTTTTAGAAGGCTGGAAGTACCTCAGGCAAGACATGAAATATGGACTACATATAAACTGTTCCATGAACTCTTTACAAATGTTGAGACTCCGTAGTATTTGCATTATTTTTCCAGTTGTTAGAAAAACATTAAGACTTTAATGGGATTCAGAAATATATTTATACTTTCACATATTTTTCTGTGAATAACATATTCACAAATACTGGATCTCAACAAGTGGCAGTTATTAGTGGCATAAGAACAGAAGAGTCTTGAAATCAGATGTCAGTTACACAACAATATCCATTTACTGTTTGCCAACATTGGCCAGCATGACTAATGGTTAGCCAAGTTAGACTGGTGTCTTAGTGCAGCCATGGGCTGTAGCAGCAAAATCCCCTCCTGTAGTAATTTGATTGAATGTGTTTAATTCCTTATGAGTTTAACTTTTCATTTGTAAGATTTTCTCAATATGCAGTAACATACATGTGCACATATTTACTTTCTTCTCTTCTGGGATACCTTGTTCTCTCTTGCGGGAACAACGAGTTTAACTAAATTTAATTTCTTTTTACAAGATTACTTTTTTCTCAATTGGTAGCATTTTGAATAAGTGTACTTATTTCACTGGAATAATAATGTCAGTAACAAAACAAGGTACAACACCAGACAGAAAAACCCCAAATAGCTTTGATTAACTTTTGGTTCTGTGTTGTAGCCCTCCACAGCTTTTACTGATTGTGAATAATAAAGAGCAGTTACACATGTATCATGATCTCATGTTCTGTGCCTGTATGGGCCATTCAACACTGTGCAAGTCGCGGCGTTGCCAGCCAACACATTATAGGGTGGGGCATCTTTCTAATTAGTAATTCTATATTTGCATGAATGACGGGCCACGGTAACTAAGGCGGAGTTCAAAGGTCGTGTGGATGGCACCCAGTTGGAAAGTACAGGGGAAAGGGAGGGAAGCTGTAAGCGTTTGCCAGGATTATTCAATCTTCCCTGCTCTGCAAAGGTCCTAATGGACTCCATACTGCTCTCTCTGTTCTGTTTCTCTCTGTGTTTCTACAGTAGACGACTGCGGCAGGAGAGCTGGTCGTGGTCCTACTGCCTGTCAGCCTCTTAGTCAGTGAGGATTGTAAGGATGTCAGCAGCAGCTTAGTCTGAGTTCACAATAAGGTTCAGAGTCCTGAATTGCTTTTTTTCTTCATCTGTCTGTGTCCATGTGTCAGTTATGAAACCTCACCATTTCTTAGTCTACTTCATCCATCCCACCGCCCCGATACTGTCCCCCTGTCTTGATGTCTTCCAGCCTCAGTTTTTCTTTGTCCGCTACATTCGTGTCCAATATGTGAGCCAAAGGTCTGAGAGAGATACCAAACTTAAGAAAACACTCTTGGCCCTCATTCGAGGAGGTTAAACCAACGCCATAGGCAAAAAAAAAAAAAAAAAAAAAGTAACAAGACAACAAAACCACTTCTGCTCAGTACTGCAAACAGCAAAGGGCACTTTGAAAGAGAAAGCCTTTAAGGGAGAAAGCTGATTGTGGTGGAGGCGAAGCATGTTTCACATTACAAGCCATTATGTTGATTTATGATTGATAGATTGATAGACTGCCTGAGTCAAGCTTTTTTCTTAAATCTATCTACAACATTTTAAAACACCACAGTGCCCATTTATATCCCCATGGCTCTGCACATCACGTGCACACCTGATGTTTTTCCACTGTGTGCGGAGCGTTTCCCAAAGCACTGAAAGGAGGTGTAGGTCACTGACCCCTCAATGTCAAGGAAACGTCAGGCATTATCCTCTGCAGGTTTTTCAAATAAAAACAATAACGACAAGCTTTACTTGTGGGGTTACAGCCGACATTCCATCCAGATTATTCGTCTGCTACTCAGTCCGGAGCAAAATCTCACGCATGTAAACCTTCCTAATGGATTCAATAAGAGCAGAACAAATCAGCGGATCTCAGAGCATTCACTTGGTCATACACAGTGAAAACAATAGCAGAAAGTAGCTGAAAGTGTTCTCCACAAGTTTCCTTTTTAATTGATTTCCATGACTGCCATCTGACAAGATTTATTCAGACAAACTAGAGCCTTGCATAATTAGTTTCCTGTAGTGACTAAGCACCTTGTTTTCTCTCAGTTCTGTTATGATTCTTCTCTAATTATTTGATTTATTCGCTGCCATTTGTAAACAGCTTTTGTCTTTCTGACCATGTGCTTTTGCCCATCAGTCTGAGTCTCTCCATGAGACTGTGAGAAGTACAGCTGTTTTATTGTTTGGCTTACAGTGAATGTGCTCAGATACAGAAGCAGTCAAAAGTTAGATTTGCAGCGACATCGGCAGTAGTTTACCCAGTAATCATCATAAATTGCAAGTGTAATAAATATTCTTTCTTAGCAAACCATAATGGGCATTTCTTCTTCTTCCTACAGAGCCACAGAGGTGCTGCTTCACTTCTAACCACATGAAGCTTAACATTGAAACTAACTTAAATTTATGATGAGTTGTATTCTTTAAAACTACAGCTAAACTGGTCAGGTCATGTTTTTCTCCCTTGCTTCATGTATTGCACTTTACTTATGATTTCTCCATTCCTCTCCTGTCTTTCACCAAACCGTGTCTCATATGAATTCATATGCAACAATTCTTCAGCAGTGATTTACATTTCCACATCAGGAAATACTGTGATGTTCATGGACATGAATTTAAAATTCAGAGGTTTAAAGTACCACAGTAACAAAGTGAGGTAAGATGCACAGACAAGATTTCTTTGTGGTGTTGGTGGACTGGCCATTTTGTCTTTCACCCATCAAAACACATATTCTGTATGTTTTATTTTCAAAGCAGGTTATAGTACTCACTAATGTCCTTTATAACATGATAACAGAAACATTTATGTGACATGTAGAAATTAAACATGCACCCATGTAACAGAATGAATAATTGTTTTGACACACTTTACAGATTAGAATGTATATCCAAACTTTCACTTCCTCAGCTTGTCTTCAGACCGAAAGTATCTCAGCCAACCTCCCGAGGCTGATTGTAGAAGAACCACTTCATCTCTCTGTCTTCGAGACGGACAAGCCTTCAAGTCTCAACTTCAGATGAGTCTGCCCAAAGTGGAGAAGTAAAACAGGGAATTAGGGAGTATTTTGTAAGAAGGAGATCAGTTGTATGGAACTTTTTGGCCAAGATGAGACGTGAATCAGGCTTATCATTGAGACAAGCCAACTGCTTGTCGTTTCAGCTTAAAGCATTGGACCGCTTAAGTACTCTAGGCACAGAGAAATTTGCACTTTGTTTAGATTAACTTGGAGGGGGAAAGTATTGCTAAGCAGCAAGGCTTATATCCATATTATTTGCACTTAAATAAATTGGCTCCTTGTGGGTTTTTTTGTCAGACACACTTACAATAGCAGCATCATCTTCCTTCGCTGAGTGACTGAGGTGACAGCTGAGGAAACCGAGAGGGATTTGACACGGCTTTCTGAATTTTGATCTACTGAGCGAAATGTTACACTTTTTCAAATATCATATCATTATTCATGTGGTTTATTTTAATCAAAATGACATAGCTTAGCATTTAGCACAATCATTGCTTATGTGTAGACAGACATTAATGCACATGTTTAGACTGGCTAATTACCCTTTTGTAAATGTATTATTTGGCTTAAGTAAAATCAAAACATGGCCATTTTGTGGCCTGCTTATCGTATTCTGTGTTGGCAACATCAGTGGAATAGTTAACAACTGGATGGCTGGTCCACATCCAGTATGTATGTGTGGTCATGATTCATAGACGCAAAACCAAGGCTTTATCAACGCACGCAGTTTTTTTTTTAATATGTTGTGTCTTTGCCATTATTGTTTTGATGCAGATAAGACTGATGATACACCAAAATGTGACACCAACTTTAATATAAATCAGCAGGGAAACTGAATGTTCCAAGGTGCCCATTATATAATAAATCATTACTGTAAATGGCACCTAAGTGCTCCTTTGAAAGGTCTGAGTCACTGCAGCTGCCAGTAGTAGTAGCTGAATCAGGATACTGTGGCTCCTGTGTTTGATTATAACCCAGAGTCTCAAGGCTCCACATCTCTCCCAGGGTGTCTCTCACAGGCTGTTTCTGTGAAGAAAATAAGGAGAAAGGGACAATGTGTTTTGGCCAGCATGAGTAATCAAACCACATTTATTTTCTCTTGCACGAAAAGGAGAAAGAGAGAGGGGGATTGCAGCACTGCAGGGACGTAAAATCATAAAGAATGACAAGGCTTTTGGTTTGCTAATTACTAAAAAATTGTTTTCTGGCTGATGATAACCTGGATTACTCTCACTGATTCATAACAGCGTTAAGCTTTGCCTGATACGTTCTTCGCAACCATTTACGTGCTTGAAAGGTCAAAAGATCACAAACTGGATTGTTCCAGCAGTAGTGGGTGGCCTAGTTGCAGATAAAATGAGTAACATTTCAACAAGGTTGTTTTTTTGGTTTATTCTGATAATGAATGGTTGAACTCTGGAAGAATTGGTTTGGCTTCTTAACCAATGACAGCCTCAGACCACATAATAGAGATATCAGGCACGGTGAGCTGTGAATAATAAAGATTTACGGGGGTGCTGTGGATATCTTCGAAGTGTCCCCTATGGCTCCCATATTTCCTTCACGTCCAGAAAGTAGACTCTCTCCATAACCTCAGCATGGAGGGAGCCTCAGCATTCACTGCCGCCTCCCATGCTGAGTAGTCTGCTGCTAACTCCCTTCTCCTCCCATCTCCCCAAACTCTTATGGAGATTTAGATGGATGCATCCAGGTATTGTACCTTTCCAAAGACCCTTTCTATCATACTTACAATTCACTGTTGTTTTGAATCCTAATTTGGAAAAACAAACGCTGGCTGCGTCTAGCGGCAGGGTGTCTTTTGTGCAGTGCACACTGGGTAGAGCAACATCCAGCTTTGAGACATTTCAGCTCACTTTGTTAAGTAGCAGTCAGAACACTGACTGACACTGACACTCAGCACTGTCATTGCTATTTTCAGACATACCAGTAAATACAAAACACTGCCTCCCCTCACATTTCAGACAAACTACAGGGGGGATTTTTGACAGGAGGCAAGTTTTGCTTTTCACCCCCCTCTTAACGCTGAACCTCAGTCCTCCTCTTTCTCTCGCTCCTCTTGGCCCCTGCTGTGTGAGTCGTCCAGGTTGTAAAGGATATGGGTTGTGGTTTTACATAGTTCAGATGAACTGAATTCCTGGCAGCGTGGCATGTCACTTGGAGGAACAGTAAGATGTCAAGGCCAGCGAGCCATGAATAAAGGAGGGAGAGAGAGTGGGGGGGGGAGCCCATGAGATTGTGTGTTGGAATAAGATGGATGAGGTGAGAATTCAGTTACATTATAGAAGCCAGCCAGAATGAAAAAGTTTATTTTTTTTCTACTGTTTTGACATAAAGAATTTTCTGCTTACTATCCACATCTGCAGGTAGTGAATGTCTAAATGATCAGCTTTTTTCCAACATCAGGCAATTCCAGCGTTTTATTCAACTGCTACTGAGATGTATTGTATTCCTAAAAGGGATGATATAGTTTAAAGCAATTGTGAGACATTTTGAATAATACTTTCTTGCCGAGAGTTATATGAGAGGATCGATACCATGCTCATATACTGTTCATTAGATATATTAGCTTAGCTTAGCATAGACACTGGAAACAGGGAGAAATAGCTAACCTGGCTCTGTCTAAGGGTAATAACTCCGCCTCGAAGCACTAGTTAACATGTTATATCTCTTTTGTTTACTCCATACAAAAAACAAGTAAAAAATTGTCGTTTTACATCTTTGTACATCACATTCGGAGTACAAGTTAAACATCCCAAGGTTAAAGGCTAATGTTAAAGTGTTTTCAAATGTCAATATAGTACAAATTTGATAGAAGTTGAGTATAAGTTTTAAAAGAACAAATCTTATAGCTTTTGGTATAGCTAAAAATAATAAAGTCATATCTAACCCAAATATTCAATCATAACAACCTTACATTTTTTTGTTTGGAGTATATCTAAATAATTGCTCCAGGTCTTCTCTATGCTAACAAGCCTACTATTCTACTCAACCACTGAACTACTGCACCTTTTAAAATGGTTGAGGTGCAGGGAACAGCCAAAACTAAGGTTGCCATCACTCAAATTCTGGCCCTTTGTAGGGAAAAAAGATTGAGGGTGGAGGAGGACAACATAATCCTCGGGGGAACAGCAGACTCGGATTTGTGAAAAATGCATATCATGGGTTTGATGCTTGAACTAGATCCAAGTCGACCAACCTCGTGAATGGTATAGTGTGTGAAAAAGTTTGAATTCATAGCAACAGAATAACTTTATTCCTGTGCTCTTGTTTTCCACTGAATAATGGGCATACATGGGAGACTGGTCACACAAGAATAGCTTGTGGCATTAATCACTGGCTAAAAATAAAACTCACACAAGCACAACTATAAGTGATGGAGAAGGTGACCAAAACAGAGTGAGTCTCCAGAGAGTGCAGCTAGAGATGTCGAAAACAGCTTAATCATTCCCAACAATGTGTGTGTGTGTGTGTGTGTGTGTGTGTGTCTACCTGTGTGTGCATGTGACTATACGAAGCATGCACACACAAACTGTGTTTCTCATGGCTCAACCTGCATGTGTTTGGAAAACCCAACACACCGCTGATTGTACTTTATTTACAACCAGCTATAAATACATATCTTTTTACAGTCCGCTTAAAACTAAAGTCAGGCTATGAGACACTCACACTCTTCCCTCTCAGGCCTGTTAAATTAATGGACGTCTCACGTGGAGGATGCAGACGGAGGACATATCATAGATACTTGTTTTTTGTTCTCTGTGAGTTGAGATCACGCAAGCGCACACTTCGCACAGCTTGGTGCCAAAGTGCATTGTGCATTCACGCAAAGATAAATACAATGGTTGGTTATTTGCCTGACTTTGCTTCTCGGGGTCACATTACAGATGTGCTTGTTGCAAACATCATTCTTGTCATCTGAAGGGGGGAAAAAACAAACTGTCTCAGTATTGTAAGCTGTTACTGTAAGTTATTGTGTGCCAGTCCGACAACACTGTCAACTGACCTCTCATGAACCTCACACACATTGTTTAGCTGCAGCGTCGAGCCAGACATCTTATTGTTGTTGCTTTTGGGGTTTCTCTCACGCTCACCCTGTCACCGTGGAGGGTCTCTCCAATATCACTCAGCTGACCTCACACAGCGAACTTTATGTTATGAAGCATCATGCTTCCTACACATCTTTGTAGAAATGGCAGGGAAGGCTTAAATGTCTGTGTACGAGTGCACATATCTACATTATTGTGAGCGCAGGCAGGATTTGTGTGTATGTTCTGTATCTGTGATTCGAAACCTCTTGTTGAAGGCACAGAAACACAGGTTGAAGAAAACTGGAATGGGCTCAGAAACAGCGAGCAGAGCGAACACGAGTCCAAGACTTCAAGTGGAAACTATTCCAGACTAAAGTCCCATCTGCTTTCACTTTAGAGTCAGAGTCCTAAACTAAATAAAGATCCCTCCTGAACCCTTTTATTGCCATTTTCATTCTTTCTATCCATCCTTCTCTCTCGTAGACTTTTCTCAGTATCTCCTATTCCTAGCACAGATTCTCTTTGTTACTTTGAGGGAGCTTCACAGAGTTGAATGTGAGCAGGCTATACTGTATTATACCCCTCTCTCTCTCCCTCTGGTTGCAAATAAAAGTGTCCCGCAGTGTTAAAATTAGTTAAAAGGTCCCCAGTGAAGGCCAGTTCTGATCCCTCTCATATGCAACTCTTGAGTTTATTTTGTATTGATGTGTACCTTACCTTCATGCCTTCTTGTTATTGGTGCATATCTGAATTGAATGTTCCACTTTTCAGGAAAATAATTATGAGGTACAACTAGTTTAAACTACCTGAGGTGAAACTGTATGTTGGTTGGTTAGTTAAAAAGGTTGTCCTTCCTTAGTCACAATTCAGCACATTTCTGTTTCAATCCTTTCATATGGCTGCCATTTTTATTCATCTAAAACAAGGGGCCTCCTGCTTATTGAATATTTAGTGGCAGACAATTTTGTTAATTGCATATTTTCATGTTTTTATGCAGTCAGCATTTGTGCATGTGTGTTTTAAATCAGTAGTCATGGCCACTTGCTCTCTCTTCCAATACTGTGACATTGGAAAAGAGAGGGGGGAATAAAGGAATGCGCTGAAAGACAGATACTAAAAAACATCAGAATACGCTTTTTGTTTGTATGTTTTGTTTATGTTTCAGTCACAGGGAAAAAACAAAACATGTTCTTTGGAACAAAGGCATGATTAAGCATCCCGGCAATGAAGTGCCTTGAAGATCATTGGATTAAGAAAAGTATAATTCTCTTCACTGATTTCTGAGGCTGCATCACATAATTACGTGTCTCTGAGGCCAAGACGACATACTGCATATCAAAGACATCTTTTTAACTTTGTGCACTTCCCAGCAGCGCAAACAACCGCAGAGTAACATTAAATATTTCAGTCATTACACAAACACAATTGTTGAGTGCAGTCTGCGCTCACAGGGCGCTATCATAATGAATAGCTGCCACACTAAACCAAGACAATCCGACCGAGTCCACGCCACAAATTTACGTCCCATTAAATGCTCGCTGGGATAAAAAGCACCGTAGCTCTGGTGCTGCTGGAGGTAGACCGAGAGATGTTTGAATCCATGTTTAAGTGTCTGTGTTTTCAGCGTCAACCAAGGGAGCTCCTACACAGTGAATTACATCCATCTGCTATTGTCGTTCCAGCATGCTGCCTCCCCACGCCTCTCCCTGCATGATATGGTTTGGATTGTCACACTCTGCAGCCAATGCAATCACTGGGCTAACTCCCAGGCATGCGCTGCAGCCCGTAGCCAACAGAGGCCATGTTTTTGTTTGTCAAAACAAACACTGTCCATTTTTGATGTTAGGTTTGTTTGAGTTTCAAATAACAGACACCAACGGAGGGATTGGAGTTGTTGGGCAATGAACAAAGACTTCTCCATCCATACAAATAATTCATAAAATGAATGAAACGCTCCTTGAGTCCACACGGATCTGAAGAGGCATCTGATGAACAAAGAGATTATGATGAATTTGTGGCTGACCGCATATCCCAAAGAGACATTTACTGTATATTTATGGGGAGGTAATTCTGTTTGCTGATGTGCAGTCTAACTGGCTGTCTCAGGCTGAGTATTTTAGGTCAGTGGAGGGCAGACTGAGCTCAGAGAGCTTCTGCCTTCTGGCTGCGTCACATGTGACCTCATGGTGCTGGAGACATCGACAGGCCTCCCTTCTAATTCTTCCCATGGGACTCTAAGCAGCCACACAGGGTGCATGAATAAGTCATGGAGTATAGACATCTTTTTATCTGGGGGGGGTGCTTCTCTTTCTGACTGCTATCCCTTTTATTTCTCTGCTTCTTGCTTATTTTAAATTCAGAAAGAGAGCCTCTCTTCATTAAAGCAAAATCAGCCTGTGCATCTATGGTCCAAGACCAGTTTTCTTTTAAGATATGCACACTTGCCTTTCTCCTTCCCTCTCCTCGATTTGTCCCTTGGGTCCTCTTGTGGTGAAGAGGACAATTTATTCATCTATTGATTTATTTTACTGTGAGGGAGGAGGATTTATCTGTGGACTATGTCTGTGTCTCGGTTGGTTACATTGAGTGTTGTATGAATCACATCAAATAGATAAGTTAGTTCCATTGAGAAACACAGACTCGTACAATGAAGTGACAATATATATTTTATATTTTTATTTAACTTTTATATAAAGGAACAGTGTCTAGCATTTAGGGGAATCTACTGGCAGAAATTGAATATAATATGAATAAGTATGTCTTCTATAGTCTATAATCTCCTGAAAATGAGAACCATTGCATTTTCGTTACCGTAGAATGAGACATTTATATATACGGAGCAGGTCCTCTTCATGGAACCGGCAGCCATGTTTCTACAGTAGCCTAGATTACAGGGTAAAAGCTAAAGTCCACATATCAAGTTTAAAGTTGAAATAGACACACATAGTGTCTAAAACATACAAACAAAAAGGCATCAAGAAAACTATGATAGTGAATCAATATTTACAATAGAGAAGAAGAAAAAGGGGAGAAATTTATGCCTTTGTTTCTTGATCCATTTGTTTATTAAGGCGCTGTTATATTGAATTGAGAATTGTTTTTCTGTGGGTTGTTTTTTATTTCATCTATCCCCCAGGGACCTGCATAATGTGGGTATAGAGGTCAACGGTCAAAATACAAAGTGCTTAAGAGAGGCTAGAAAGGGCACAAGGATGATTGACTGTGGGAGAAAAGAAAACAAATTAAAATGGTAACTGGATGCCCCTTGGAACTAATTTAAGTACAAAATGTGCATAAAATCAGAAAGAGCATTAACCACCTTCAAGTTCAGAATGCAGCTTGACTAAAGAGAAGAAATACTGCCTCAGTAAGTTCCTTTGTTTGTATGTCACATACCAGAAATGACCCCACACACCTGACTTTTCCTAGCACCAGGATCATCTTTTAAATTTTTTATCCAACTAAGCAAAAGGACAAAATCAGGATATAATGAGTGACAATGATGAGTTTGTTCAATTAGTGATAGCTTTGACATGCCTGTGACATCTTTAAAGCCATTTCATCAAGCATAAAACAGATGCACATTACCATTGGAAAGAAGAAAGAAAACCCTGTACAGCCTCTGCAGTATAACCGTATCTTAATTAAGTATTAGTAAATGAGACATACTATCATATCAGCTGATAAAATGTGTCCGCATTTGTTGTCAAATATTTGCTATTATTTATCTAAATATTTGCTGGCTTTGTGTCATTCAACAGATCAAATTCTGCTGATACCGACAAGCGACAAATTCTGCGTATAACAACACGCAGCAAAACATAATTTCAGGGAAAAGAAATCTAGAGCAAGCAAGAAAATATGAGTTTGGCAGGAAGAGACAAGATTGGAATATTTAATCATGGAGACAGGAGGTAGTAAATCAGGGTTATAGTAAAGCGTGGAGTTTGCTTCTGGTGTTTGGTTGGTTTGAGTGTGTGTGTGTGTGTGTGTGTGTGTGTGTGTGTGTGTGTGTGTGTGTGTGCATGTGTGTGTTTGAACACAAATGTAAGCTGGTCACAAATCTGCCCATCCTAACATGCGTTCATGGCAAAAAGAGGACTCCTCAAGCAACATGTGCATCTATTTTGAGTGTGAATGTTTTGCCAAGTGTGACTCAAAAAACACAATCTGTTTTTCATATTTATGACATTTGGCCAGCTGAGAAAGGAAAACTTGCACTAGCTGTTATTTATGCCACAAATGTTGTCTCTGTCACTAACAAATACGTCACTTTGTGCGTGTGCGTATGTGTCTCCCATGATGCATTCATCAACCTCCAAAAGACAATACGAAAGAACAGGAATAGATGAAGTTCCCAAAGTTTATGAAAGAGTTCATAAAGGGGTTTTGAAAAAAAGGACATTAAAGTTTACTTTATGCTTCTTGGTTATAATTCAGGATAAGAAAAACCCTCTTTGCTGTATGATCTCAACGCTGGCAGTCTACTAGCAGAGCGTCAAGCAGTCAAAGGTATTAAACTGGTTCTTAAGCTTCCACAGATGGATATACAATGGTAAGGCCCTTCTCTGCTTTACCCCAAATACACTGTCCATCATCTTAGATGAGGTAAATGTGAATGGGGATACACAATAAACATTTCTTGACTGTAAAGGACAGATGTCTCCGTAGCATCAGCAGCAATTGCAGGGGTAAGATGAGCAGCTTTCACAGTAATCCACAATGAAAGGCTCTGAGGCGCCATGATGAGCAGTGCTATAAGCTGCACTCGCCCAGAATAAAGTTGAGGCTGTTTTCTTGAACTTTTTTTTCTTTAGGAGGATAAGGATTTGTGAGAGAATGTGGGGATCACTCTGGTTTTATGGCTAGTTTTGATTGGTTTAGTACAGTTGGTCCAGTCATGCCATCTTTGTGGGGTCTCAGAGGATGGAGAGGAAGGAAGCAAAGAAGATCATACACTTACTTATTACAAAATCTTACCGGAAAAGTGTACCACAATGTGTACAACCATAATTCAGGGCACAGTGAAACCTTCATGGCGGATAGTGGATGGATATAGACACTGCGACTAACACTGTCAGCAATATTCTTTCATCAGTTCAATAAGAATTCAACACAGGTTTGACCAGCTGTGCATGACTATGACCCTGGGCTGCAGCCAAGTGACACACACACTGGGAGAAAGGACCACTTTAAAAATAAGTAAAAGAAAAACAAACAAGGTGGTTTTGCTTTCTAAAAATGTAAAACGTCAATGGAACAAGCAAAAATTAGCTTGATGATATTGCTTGGAATAAGATATAGATATTTAGGACCCTATATCACACTGAAATGCTACTTGTAAGGTGATTGTGTCTAGATGTTATGAGAAATTTTGACTTAGATTTTGCATTTTGGCAGTAGGGCAGTTCCGCAATCAGCAGCTACAAAATAATTAATTTGGAGGAACTGGAGTCTGGTGTCTTTTGCTCTCATCCAACTCAAGTTCACAGGTTTTCATACACTATCTAAACACCCTGAGATTTAGTCCAGCTAGCAGAACTGAGAGCAAAATTACACCGTGACCATATAAGGACAATATGCCTCCTGATCTGCAATCTGAAATGCAGCTGTGTTTGTGTGTGTGTGTGTGTGTGTGTGTGTGTGTGTGTGTGTGTATGAGAGTGTGCGAGTGCATGTGTGTGTGTGTGTGTGTGTGTGTGTGTGTGTGTGTGTGTGTGTGTGTGTGTGTGTGTGTGTGTGCTCAACCCTTTTAGAAAGTGAGGACATTTTCATTCTTCAAAAGACATTTGTCTGGTTAAGACAAGGCATGAGGGTTAGTTAGTTAGTTAGTTAGAACTAGGATTATTTTCCAGTTTCAGGTTAGGTGTTGGGGTTAGGCGTTGTGATTGTTAACCTCATGGTCAACGTTATGGTATGGGGCTAGGGAACATGTCAGTGAGTGTACTTACATGTGCTTGTGTGAGTGTATTTCACGATGTGTTTGTTGTGTTTATTTTCTATCTCAACAGATAGTGAACATGTGTGATAAAGAGTAAGAGAGCAAGTGGGATTGTGTACATATACACAAGCATATACAGTATATGTAATATATGACTTGTATTTCACCATGTACGATTGAATATAAATTTTATTTCTATTTTTCCTGATATATCGTATTGCTATCCCAAATACAACATTGGGTTAAATCCCCAGTCTCGGCCTGAGTTCCCAAAAAGGAATCAATGAAAACTCTCAGAGTAATATAGTTTCCCCATTTTACAACATGTCAGAATCATGCTGTAATGTTCCAAAAATGCAACAATTTCTCATCCACTAGAAGCTTTTCTGGATCCTCATGTGCACAGCGTTTCTTAAAGAAGCCCGGGGATAAAACATGGAATGGGTTTGGGGGGAATACAAGAATGAGAAGAGGGAATTTCAAGAAAGTGTAAAATCTGCAAGTGGGAGAGAAAGCAGGTGGGCTGAGCGCTCGCATCTGACCTGTAAAACTCGCTTCACGATAACGGCAGCCTACTATGCCAAATCTGATTCACTTTTGCTTCATGCTGAGGGTGGGCAGGGTCACAAATGTGCTCAAGCCTGAAATGTATTTCAGAGAGACTAGTAGACAGAGGCAGACACAGTGACATAGATACAGAGGCCAAAACTTTGGAGGTGTGGGACTGTGGGATGAGTCTGTCCTCTTTGCCTCTTCATTCAACAGATTTGACAAGTAAGTTCATTTTGATGAGCAGTTTTATCCACAGGAGAGAGGCTTAGGGAGTGGTAATTTGGGTGGCTGTGGCCCCCTGCATAATGAAATCCTTATGATCTCTCTATGAATTAATTATCTTGGGGAATTTACTTCCATGTGAGCTTGTGTGTCTTCCATAGTCTGTCCCCCATCACAGGTAACCAATCAGTCCAGTTTTCTGTATGCTGCTGCATAAAGTCCTGTATATTTGTAAATTTTGGCCAGTTAAGTGATAGTGATTGATTTTTCTTCTTTTAGGTCTGTTGTTTCTATGGACTGAATGATTTCAAAACCATTAACACAGCATCCTGTGTCTGCAGATTGATGCCAGTTTCTTTTTGCAATCACTTCAGCAGCAGCCATAAGCAGAGGCAGAGAACAACTGGCTTTTATTTTATGTATTATCATCGTCTATATCGCAAATTAATGTAAGAGGAGGAGGAGCAGCAGCACAGGATGGGAGATGAGGAAAGTAAGGAAGAGCGGAAGAAATTATTTGGTTTTTTTTGCACTGGGGGGAGATGGTCTTGTCATTTTAAAGGGTTTCGAAGGGATGTTTGCTCACCCTCTTAATGGCTTAAAAGGACTGAAAGCATCTATCTTTCTCTCCGCGCATTTCAGGGGGGGGGGGGGGTGTCCAAGAAGAATGGACCCATTCTGCCCTGAGACTGATTGCACAAGTTTCAACAGATATGCCCCAGCAGCACACATGGAAAAATACCATTATTAAAGTAAATATCACAATGGAATTTCCATTACGCTGACACGATTTGGGGTTGAAGTGCATATTACTAAAATCCCATGAAACCAATTTACATTTTAATGCACTCATCAGAACTTCAGGAGAATGGGATTTTGTGTTTTTATAACTTAACAAGACAAAGTTCAGTGCTCAAGCTGAAGAAATACTTGTTGCATGTAAGCAGAGGATGTGGATGTATTGTCATTACAGGGTTTAATCCAGCTACTTTACATCAATCTCTTGTGACTTTGTGCATATGTGCATGATATAAACGGCACATATTACAGAATAATTACATTCCTGTAAGACTAATTTGCCTCTAGAGCAAGATATAGTCCAAAGACAAGTCATTGTGGATGTATTGTGAAAGAAAGAATTAAATAAATGCTGTATAGCCAATGAAAGTAGGTAAAGCATACTGTAGATAGAAATAGATAATAAAAATAAAGTTCGAGAGAATGTGCATGCATCGACACACACACTCACACAAATGCACACAAATCACCCTGTAAATCATTTAAGCTAGCTGCCACAGAGCGTGACCAGTGACAGCAGCCTGTCTGCCAGCCCGCCGTCATGTGGAGCCTGGCACTGGGGTTGACAGCCCGGCCTGAAACATGAGGACCGAATGGATCTGGAAATCTCTGGGGGGCTGGGTAGGATCTTTCTGCACCTCGGTGTCCCACACATCTGGCCTGCTGCACTGCTGTTACGGCTGGAGGTACACAGGGGTGATAGAGGTGCATTCTGGGGCAAGAGATGAGGTCGTACACAGTACAGACCCGTGCAGCTGTTCTGTGGTTTATTGCCTTCTTTCCCTGTGCAGATTTTTTAAAGACCTAATAAATATGGGAAGATTAATCTGGCATATAATAAGTGCTTCATTTATCTGTCTGAAGAAAATAAGGATCCTTGTCATTATTAATGTGTGTATGTATCCATGCAGTTGTATTCTTGCTTGGTAATAGTTGCCTGTGATCACGCCAGGTCAGTGGCCTGTTTGACATGAATTTAGACATTATGCTTTTAGACAGATGCTCCAGAAAGGCTCATATTGTGCGGTTGCTTGGTAAACAGACACATTCTTGGCATCTTGGGCATCACTTACTGCAACTTTGGATTTGACATTAAATGTGGCAACAGTGCACAAAGGAGTTAATCTTTTGGCAGTGTTTACAGGAGTAAATGTTGACTTTAAGATTTAGTTGCCACTCTTTGCTCTTGCCAAATAATTTCCTGCAGATGTAATTGTTATCTTTATGATATAGCATCAGAGCTACTCCTACTGGTGTTGAGGTCATGTATTTATATGTCTTCAGTGATGGGATGCCTTCAAGACTGAAAAACATGAAACATGTTTCACACGGAGCTCTTATACCGCAAGTACAAAAGTCCCTGCCTTTACCTTTGTTCATCTGTCCTATTTCTGTCTTCTTTTCTCTTTTTTCCCCACAAGCATCTTCCAACTATTCCACGTAATGGAAAGCTCGAGGCCAAACCATACTGGACTCAACGCACATTGCAGTCAGTGTGATGGGTCTCATGAGGCTGAATGATGTAAATGTCACCAAGCAGCTCAGACAGAGACCACAGACAAAACCAAGATGGACAGTGTCTGAGTGTGTGCCTGTAAAATAATTCTATTTGAACAGAGCTGGTCGGTTCTGTGTTCAGAAGTGTATAACTCATAGAAATGTTGAACCATGTAGCAGCACTCATTCCACCCTTATACATACAATTTCTCAACTCATTAATTCCCTGGAATTTACCAACGAGAGAAGCAAAAGTGATACAAAAGTTTCATAGCAGTTTCAAGAGAGGACACCAGGAGTAAAACCCATTTCTAAGACAAAGACCAGCATGGAATGTCTGAGAAAAAAAGGTGTTTCCTCTTTCATTGTTAGTGGTGGACTGCCTCATAAACCCAGTGAACACTTGGTGTTTCTGTGGCGGCTCGTTTGATTACAGTCCATTTCCCCTCTCCCACAGCCCCACCAGGTGGCTGCCCAGCTCTCCTCTGTGAACCAAACCCACCGTGATCGAACCTCCTGAAGGCCCTGAGGTTAGTTCAGGGGATTTCGGGCTAACTGCAAAATTTATGGGTTCGTCAGAACAATTTCAAAGAACAGAAAAAGATCAAAGAGGTGCTTTTAAGCTCCTGCATTTGAAAAAAGGATTCCTCAGAATACACAACGTGTTGGAGGTCCTCTAAACTCCTAAACATTGCATTGACATATTGGTTTGAAAGGAACCCCCAGAATAAATTTTTTTTATGGTCCTGGTCAACTGCCTTTGCTGATCATGCCATGGTTTTTAAATCTGCACATGAATTCCATGTGAACATTTACAGAAATGTATGCATATGTTTGTTTTTTTCAAAAGACACATTTTGTGTTTGTACTTTGCTTCAGTAAAAATGAATCACAAATGTATTTTCATATTTTAGTCTTGGACAATGTATTGTAACTTTTGCAAGACCTGCTTATCATGAGGTTTAGCAATACTTCTAAAATACATTCAACAGTTTTACGCTTTTTTCTTTTTTCTTCTCATTGGAGATGATTCCAGCATGAGCTCACTTCTCTTTAAAAACCTTGTGAAGACAAATCACCTTAAGAGTCCCTTAAGATGTCACCTCGAGAAAAACAAAGCTTAGAATAACCTTGACTCTTATTAACTACTGATTAACTACAGCTGAAGTAAATGTTTATGAGATAGCTCTTATTTATTTTCATTTCAAATGCATTTTTCTCCTTTCATAATTAGGCCTATGGATCCCCTGTTTCCTGGTGGGATTAGTGCAGTTACTTTGATGTGGGCTGTGTTCTGTTTAATGTGTGTGGGCAGGCTTCCTACGCCTGTGCGTGTGGCAGGGTTGAGGTGAGGGGCTACGTGCAAGCCCCCTTTTTACTCTGGCAGTGTTTAGATGTAGTGCGTGACCTACCGTGCACCATAAAAAAGCAGATTCAGGAACAAATACAGCTGTAAAACAGCAGCCTTGGCAACTAAGGCAAACACTTCTGATCACAGCTCGCTCATTTGGCCACATCTGCGTCTTTGTGTGTGTGTGTGTGTGTGTGTGTGTGTCCCATTATGCAAATGTATGTTGTTCATTTGTATGGTTTTTAACAAGTTACGGTGTGTTCTGCCAAGTACAGGTAGCTGATTTCAAAACCAAAACAAACTCAGGAAGCATTAATAACATCTCTGGCACATGGGAACATTGAGTGTTTCCAACATTTCAAAAGCCTTCTTAAGAATAACCAATTCTTCATTGGAGAGACAAACTAAAGCAATATTATGTTCAACATACATCAATATTAATACCTTTAATGTTTAAGTTATCAATGTTGGTAAGAAACTTTGTCAGACTGTCAGTTGAGGTTTAAAAGTAAAACACAACTTTGGGATAAGCCCTAAGAGTGCAGGTTAATGTTGTATTATGTGAATTTTAGAATTACTCTAAAGTGATATCCAAACTTTGGCCATATAAATATATATAGCGTGAAAGTTTATTCTTTGCCGTGCATTATTAGAGCTTTCAACTGCATTTCATGGCATTCCTCAGCTCAGTTGTCATACTAAGGCCATTTGATGACAACTGAGTTATTGTTTCTATGACTGTTGAGGAGACTGCTGAGGCTGTGTGATGTGGTTGAAAACTCCAGAAAAGCTAGGAGGTCGGCCTTGGGTTAAGATTTTTTTGTCAAACATGAAAATACGGTAAAACCATATTTAACTATATACATAACCAGAATTAAAAATATAGAAATCTGCAAAGTGTGGAAAGTTAGTCTGCTGAAAATGTGTTTCTAACTGTTACTGTTTGAATAACATTTCAGCCACTTATCAATGGAAGCGGAAGGAAAGGATTTACACTACTCAGCTCAGAAAGCTCCTGTGCTAATATTACTGAACAACACACGCGCTTAAAAAAAACAGCAGCGCGACATCCTGCAAGGAAAAAGAAAAACCTTTAACGCTAATGACCTGTAATATTTACCCAGGGTGACTCCTGACCGGCTCACTCACAGCTATAGAGGTCCCCGCACACCTCAGGGCAGAGGCCGGTTGTTTTTTTTTGCTCCTGATGCAGAACAGATGAAACCTTTTGGACATTTTGTTTTGGTTGCTATTGAAGATTTGAACACTGTGCGATCAGCTTTGTGGTCAGTCAAAAATATTTAAACAGTGATATGACCCTAAAAATACAACGTGTTTGTGTGTATGTGTGGCTGCTTCACAGGAATTTGTCTCCATGAATACAATATCTCAGCCGAGCACACACAGCTTCAGCGTTAAACAACCACTGAGAGGTCAAACACTTTGTTTGAAAAGAGGTTGGGGTGTCTCTCCACAATGTAAACACTTCAAATAGAAAATAAGTCTATTAGCAGGGTTTCTGATTAGCTGATGAACAAACGCAATCAAAGGCTTGCTTGGTCTCTTAGAGAATATACATCAATGTCATTTGTTCAGGGCCTGGTAGTGATTGGCATGTTCATTAAATGTCCTGTTTACAATAAGCTGAGAAGCCCACATGTGAAGTCAGCAGATGATTCTAAGTGGCTCTGAAAGGCTGTTAGTCATCCAGCAGATCATGAAAATGATCGTAAAAACTGCTGCAGTCATCATCATGTGGCCACTTCGTTTTTTCCTAAGAGAGGATATACAAGCTGATTTGAAAAGCCTCATCAGCTTTTGAACTGAGTCGTCTCTTTGATGAAGAGAGTACACGCAACTTGTTTGTCAGCAGTGGCTTATATGAAGCCTGCTCTTTGTGTATTTATACACTGTAGACATCGTTCTTATTTGGCTGTACTGTATTTAAGTTTGGGATTTGGTGCCATCATGAGGGCATATCAGGTATAGATGGACCATAACTGATTTTTACTCAGTATTTATTGATTTTGTTGGCAGGCAGTATACCAAATGTGTGCTGCACTAAAAATGTGAAATGCAATGATTTCTGACTTGTTATGTTGCTGGTTGTGCAGAAAGTGACTGCATGAGACTTCCCCGAAGTTTGCGTGAGTCTTAATGTGATTCAACAGGTGAGTGTGCACACTAATGACGAAAACATCCCCTGATTCCAGTAACTAGTCTTTCTAAAGCCAAGCTCATGCTTCATGTGGTCGCTGACTAACTCAGACATAAACGACTTTCTACGCCACTTTCTGCAAACACGACATTTAACAGATAATCTATGCTTCACACGGCTTACTTTTCCATAGCAGCAATGAGTGATCACACACAACTGGTTTATGTGAGTGTGATTTACTACCAATCCTGTATGTCCATGCTGTCCCATAATGTAAGTGTTCATTTGAATTATAATAGTCACAAATGGACACACTTTCCTGTGATTTTGCAGCAAGTGAGAATTTATTTGATGTGTTTATATACGCACTAGTTCCACCACGTGTAAGCAAGCGCACATAGGACTGAGCACAGGAAGTAAGAAGCATAGTCATGAATTATGGGCCTTAATTTGAAGATGGTGGTGGAGTTTTGGAGGAAAAAAGAATCATTTGAAACATAAGTCTTAGGTCTTAAGTCTTATTAAGAGTTAATAAATCCACTCAATCCAGTAAATCAAGACTCACTACACTTTAAAAGTGAATCGACGGCTATAATTTGGGTGGACAGCACTGCACACATCTGCAGTAGCAGCAGCAGCTGTGGCTAATTATGTTTCATGTGATTATATTGTTGACATATATTGACATGCAAACTGTAAAACATTTTTTGTTGTTTTTAAGTTGTTTAGGATAGAGAAGAAGACAAAGTTGCACAAAAAACACTACACTGTGTACACTGGAACAGGTAGTGATCCAGGCTGGCAACCAAAGAAAACACACCAAGAGCTGGAAAATTCGCACTGTTTTCAAGTACACTTCCATTAGTAAAACATTCCCATATGGCATTTCACGCCCCTTCCAAAAAATACCATGAGAGTTTCTTTTGGCTCCACACTTCTTTCAGCGTCCAATATTCATTAATAAAACGTGCACTCTCTCCCTGGCTTTCACTTTCCACCACCTCCCTTAAACTCTGATTGACTGCAGAGGCTGTTTGAATCCCCTCAGCCCCTCAGTGTTTGTAGGATCTCTTCCAGCACTGTTAACATTGTTCACTATGGTTCATTCATAGCTCACATAATTGAATAAGAAGCGTATGCTCCAAGTGCCCATGTTCGAACGTTCATTGTGTTGCATTGTTCTCTGGCAATATTGTGACAATGTGTACAGTGAGTTGTATATGTTGCCTGTTGCCACCCTGTTATTCAAACATGTGTTTTTAATATATGAGACTCCCTGTGAAGCAGTATTGATACTGGAATTAAGTACATGGAATCTTCACAAATGAAACAACGAAAATAATAAATTCAAATATGAATTCAAATTTTGCATTTACAAATAACATTAACGTTTCATGATATGTGTATTTGGTAACAGTAATAAAGATCACGCAGGGTCTTTATGAAAATACTCAGTACACTGAGAGAAAAGCCACAAGACAGTATTGGCAGTAGTTCTCCTCAGCAAATCACATACTGACACGTACCCACAGAGGGCAGTATTGTAGTTATGTTTAGCTTTCACCACAGCCTGAGGTTGGAAATATCAAGCAGTACGTGTACAACATGAGAGATGATGAGTCAGCAGCCACTTTTAAAATTCACTGGAGACATGTACAGTACAATCAAGGAGAAAGAACAATATAATAAATCAATGTATTACATGATCTACAAATAAAAAAAGGTTTACAAATGGGTACAACATTTTTTGCGTAATTTTGGGTTCCAATCTACACACAAATAGCAAGCAATTTAAAACATATTTTACAATTACAGCCTCTTTCAGTTGAATTTAAATCTCAGATTAATAAGCCAGAACTATGTACAATTTGTGGCCTTTAAATGGAGGGTTGTGGTCAATTAAAGTAATACTCTTTTTATTAAAACCAGATAGGAATGATTCAAATTTGTGTGTTCTGTATGAGGTACATCCTCCAACAACCCTTCACTGAATATGTATCGGTCTGTTTATAATAAAACTAATATCACACTAACTATTATATAACCATTAAGATTCATTCAGATCCTTTATTCATTTTCAAAGACAAGTTGAAAATGTGATGTCAGGCTTTAGTATCTTCAGAGAGTAAAGAAACATCCCGATATGAGTCATCTCAACCTTAAACCTTTCACTTTTGAATTTTGAAGCTTGAACAGACTTAAACCAGTCCAAACTAAGGGGTGTTTACATGTTTGTTCCCAAACAATGGGCAGCATATTCTCTTTTTCACACAACTAATTGTTATTTATCTGTGAGGATGAAGCAAGCAGCATAGCCCTTTGATATAACAACATACAGTATATTCATATCACACATAACAATTCTAAAATATGTATCTCAGACAAGCTTTAATGTACAGGACTACAGGTCACTGTGTATCTCAATTATATGATCAAAGAATGTCCTTTAATTAATGTCCGTTAATGTAGCCATCAGCCATCAGTTTACTGAGGCATGCATACATCACCTGCAGGATGCTCTCAAAGATGGGTGATAGGCGTGCGAAGGAAATATGACGACCTCTCACTCCGTTCCCATTTCTAGACACAATTCCGAAGTGTGAAGGGTAAATGTGCTCAAAATCCTCTGTCAATGAATTTTGTCAATAGCATCAAACTATCATATAAACACATTGTCCTTAATTTGAAACTACTTCAATGGGCACGCACACATATCATTTGTCGTATTCAAAGATGTGTGGAAATCCAATGTTACAGATAATTCTAGTTTAATAGTTTTTCACTTTCAGTTGAAACCTTTTTTATAATCAGGCAACTGGACTGTATTATAAATATATGTAATATAGATACATTCATAAATGTATACAAATATGCGTGGCTTGAAGGTTACCTCTATGCTCCAGGGAGCACCATGTCAGTGTTTGCCTTGGTAACGAGTGATCCATCCTCTCTCAAATAGACGGGCTTTGGATCGGAGCGCGTCCGTCTGCAACATGAATTGTACGGTGTCGTCAGTTCCGTAAAGCGTTCCGTTTGGTTTCATTAAAGAAAATAAGATAGGGGATTATTTACGAGGACGAACGCAGTAAGAACAATACTTTACCTGGCTATGTCATCAACATATTCTTAAACTAGAGCACTACGTTGTTTCCCACGGGCATTTTTGTTCCCCATCGGACTGACCAAAGACACAATAGTCTCCTCTAAGCCGCGCATAAACCGGGATGCACTGCCGTTAGCCCGTTGTATTAGCTCGCTCGCTAGCTTTTCCCGAACTGCTCTGTTTTTACGACGGGACCAAGCACACCGTAAGTCAAACCCCTTGAAAAACGATGATCTTAGCGATATTAGCGTTCAATTGTGTCTGTTTTTCATTTGTATATTTGTTAATCAACCAGCTTTGCACAGTGAACCCCCTGGATTGTTTTTGACCAGTTTCCTCCTAACAGCTGCTCATGTGACATAGAAGCAGGCCTTTTTTTTTCTAGAAAGCATATTCTGCTTCAGTATGACATTCATAACCGGTTATGTTTATACTGCCGGAATAAAGCCCCTCTGTGTCGGGCAGTTGAGCCCACCGGGGAGGCCTGCAGCTAGAGTTACCTGCTGGAGAGAGAACAACTGTACACCTGTGCTGATGCACCTGTCGGGGCTCCCAGGATGTTGTCCAATCGACTTCAAGTCAAACCTTCTTTCACTATAATAGTAACCTATTGTCCATGATATCTTACCTTTGTAATAATGATAAAGAGCATTGTCTCTGTTGTAGCACATGTTCTTCAAGTTATTTTGGAAGCTCTCCGTTCCTAATTATAGGCTGTTAATGATTAATACAGAAGTGAATGCCTGAGCTCCCCCTGTTGCCATTTCATATTGAGTCAGCCTGGTTTAGGTGGTTCGACTAAGAGACTAAAGATAGTGGATTGAGGGACTTGGCACTGTAGCAAGATCAGGGCCTAAATGTAGATGTTATGCAAAGCAGTATTTGGTTGCTCAGTCTTTGATGACCTTTGTCTGTGATGAAAATTAAAAAAAGCTTGTTCTGCAAGGGAAAATTCCAGCATATGGCACTACCGGTAAAGTTAGTTTATCTTGAAAAGAGCACTTTATATGGAGAAGATGTAAATTTTTTTCCCATCCTAATGATCTGACACAGGTGCAGCGAGATATCTAGTGTGTTTTTTGTGTTGAGTATTGTTGGGCAAGAGAACCAGTACTTTGAATGTCTTAAGTCAACAGAGATGTTGTCATTCCTCAGGATATGGACTGGGCATGGCCCACAAAAGCCCACTTACAATAGGCGAGGTCAGAGCAAATGTAAATAAGCGCTACCTACCTTCAAACAACGTCTGGGATGTTGGTGCCAGCGAGAGATTTAACCGCCATAAACCTACCAAGTAGTTGCTAGAGCTATATAACTGCTTGTCCAGCGTTTTTTGGGGAAAATGTGTCATGCTTATATGATTGCACATCTTGAATGTACGTGTTTGACCTATTAGAATGACTAGGCAATGTCGACCTAATCCTTTTGCTATCTCCCCACTGGTCTGGGTTATTAGGGAGTGGGTTCTGCTAACATCTGGACCTTTAACAGTGGAGTAGAGTGGCCACTTCAACAGCTCATTGTAGCGGCGGTGCCCGAGCGTGGGTCTTTCATAGGTGTGCTGTATTCATGCCGAGCGGTAGCCTTGCTCTTTGAAAACCACCTCCTCACTTATTTGTGGCAATTATATTCCCATCTGCCTCATTATTTGTCTGTTTTGACTACGCTCTTTGCTCCGTCCGCTTCAAATCAGAATTAAGGCCTCGCTGTTTTTCCATCCCTGCCTTTTTTTCCCACTTCATTTACATATGGCAGTTTATTGTTTCAACACGTTATCTTCCTCTCTCTCTCTCTCTCTCTCTCTCTCTCTCTCTCTCTCTCTCTCTCTCTCTCTCTCTCTCTCTCTCTCTCTTTCACACAGACAAAGTGCATTATGGCAGACAGCATTATGAGTAAAGCTGCCACAATGGAGATTCCTATCAACAGTAACGGTGACACAGGGACCCTCCCAGAAGATGACAGCCTTGAACAGGTGGGTCACAGTTCTATATCGGTTGACGGTCTACTGTGTGTCATCTTTTGACACCGCCCTGTGTAGCTGTTGTTAACCTATTTAAAGCTATTGCAACCCCTAGCTGACAAAAGATAATGTGCATACTCAAAAGCAAACCAGTGAGACACAGTTGTTTATTTTCTTATTCATTTACTTGTTAGTATTTTATCTTGTTTTTTACTACATACAAATAAAGCTCTCCTACTGCTAGACCATTGTTGGGCCTTTACAGCGGTTTCATGACTTAAAGACTGTTGCATGAAAGTAGTTTGTTTCATTTAGCTGTTGGATATATAGTTGTTAAAGCATTTGTTTATTGCCAGTTTAGTAAGTTTAAGTGTACGCTTGCATTTAAAAAAAAAAAAAAACTTTTTTCAGTTTGTCTGCTCAGGATGTATTAAATGATACAGTACTGTCTCTGCAGGTTATATAATTCACATGAGAGTACATGAAGAAAATGAACCCTACATTTAAGCCTGATGTCATTATGTGGTGGTGCGGTTGGTTTAACCCAGTGCGACGGATTAATGTGAGCCTTCCCTTGTTTGAAGTTGGGTTTTGAGTATAGTTCTCAGCTATCACGAGATCAGCTAAGTGAGCCAGCTCTCTTTTTTTTTTATACCGTTCACACTACCACAGCACTACCCTGTGATAATATGCACAGTACAACTTAAGTTTAACCCTATTAGCAAATAGAGTCTCCAACACTGGCTGTATGGATGTGGCCAGTCACTTATTGTGATTCTCTCATATTGCCTTTATGTATCTGTATTAACTTGAGAGCAGAATGATCATTCAGGAGATTTGTTCCTGTCCTTTTGTTGTGAATGAAATGCTGAATCCTCTGCCTGGGTTTAACTATTATTGTGTTATGTGTTGCCTGTCGTACACAACCAGAAGTCCTTGTATTACGTGGCTTGCTTTGATACATGTGTGGAAAGAACTGGGAAATGAAGTGTTGTAGCTTCCAGTCTGTTTTGGGAACCAGTTGTTTCCATTACCGGCTCATGTTCAGGGTTGAAGACATACTTCTGTGCTCTATAGGTGTTGAACTGAAAGGCTAAACTCTCAGATGTAGGTGCTCATGTACAGAACAAATAAGCACTCATCTGCCTCATTCAATATCAAAAGAGACTGCTCTAGCTCAAGTGTATATTACCAACATTATGTTTCCATCACTTTCAGGCAGTTAGAATGAAACGGATGAGTTGTAGAGTTCGGTGGAACCGGTTGTCCCCTTTCCTGCGTCCTAAGGCACACCTTGTTGGACAAACAGACTGAAGATCCTGGAGGATTCAGGTTATTTGCTCACCAAACCATGCGTGGCTCCACTCGAGTAGTAAAAGAAAACCCTACCGTCTCACCAACATCGCACAGTGAAGTGCGTATTCAACCGCTTGGTGTTGCTTACCCCAGTTTACCGTCTTCATGTATGAGAAGCGTTCAGCTGCACTTGTTCGGTGCTGCATATTAAACCAGTTGTCATAGCAACTCTGCAATTAATCTGAAACTGGCTGTGCTTTGTCCTTGGGTGAAAGCCCTCCGAAATCAGATTGACATCTGCTGTGCAGCACTCACTTCAGAGCTGCAGCAGTCTGTGTTGCTCTCAGCACATCGAGATGAAGATCGGCAGGTTAAGGACGAGCAGAAGTCTGGTGTCTGATGTCGTAGTGTTGAACAGAGACTGTGACTGCCAGCTCGACTGCCAGCTCGTCTGGCAGCAGCATCAGATGTATCACAGTGGCTCACTGGTGTCCACTCAGACAGATAACGGTACTTTAAGATGTCCTTTATGCTGCTATAATTGTTTACGTCTCTGCTTCGGTGCAATATTTGTACATAACCAGGCAAGACACTTCCATAAGTCTATCAAACCTCACTTATGACTTCCAATATTATTGTTTGATGACTTAAAGGCTCTGTAGTTTTTCTTCATCTCAAGGAACAGGCACTATTTAAACAAAGTGTCCAGGGAGGATCAGTGTCTGCGGCAGCTTTTCGGCCATATTGAACAGATGCCAGAGACTCGAGGCAGATCTCTAGAAGAAGAGACACACAGACTAAACGAAGGAGACGATGTAGTTAGACAGGTTTTGTCTATCTTTTTAACATGATTTTGGATAAAATGTTCATGTTAAATGGCGACAAAAATTTGACCTATCTAGAAGACCTTTTGGCTGAAAGGTTCCACGTTACTCCTGACACAACCCATATAATTGTCTTTTCTAGCCACTCAAATTTGGTGTTTTGTGTGTGTACACGGTTCCGTCTTGATTGTTTTTCCCTCAGTGTTGATGTCACCTTTTTAATGTCTGTAAATGTCTTGTTAAAAAAACATCTTTATTTGTGCAGTGCAAAGCTCAACAATAAAGATTGCCCGATAGCCCTGTCGTGCTAGTAAATCTGGAAACTCACTTGCCCGATCTGTCAGGTGGTTAAAAATAATGGTAAAAGACATTGTGGTGGCTAAGAAGTGAGCCATCTCGCTTCCTTCTCATCTCTCCACATGCGCTGTACCAACTTTAGTCTTTGTTGTTATTTTAGACTGCTAATAAATAAAACTATTTGTATAGGGGCAAGTCAAAATTGACTTCAAACAAGTAGATTTCTGACCTAAAAAACATTAACGTTGAAACCTGCGTTGTTGTACAACAATCTGCATTTTCTTTTTCCCAGTGACAGTGATGCAATGATATCACGGCAACGCTGTGGTAAGCTACAATGTACCAAGGGAAACCCGTTCACCCCGTGGACTAGAGGATCCACTTGAAGCTTCAAGATAAACTAGCTAAATGAATCCTGAGCTGCTGTGATATCAGTCATCACTGCTCTCCATCTTACATCCCTGCTGTTTGTGGACATTATGATGATTTTTTTTCTGGGATTTCTTTCATCATTCTATCTTGCCTCATGATTTCAGTCATGGATTTTTTCTTTTTGTCTCCTTTCTTTTTTCTATTTGTTTCTTTTTGTTGTCGTCGTTGTTGTTGTTGTTGTTGTTGTTTGTCGATTCCCCCTCCATCTCTGTGCAGGCTGCACAACTGCAGTGGAGCTTAGATGAGCAGGTAGGGAGCTCCAGAGGCACCAGGGTGAGCAGGCCATTCGTCCATTTGTGTGTGTGTGTTGGTGTGTAGTACTGCTCAGTGGTTTGACTTTATGTAACGTTAAATTGCCTCACACCACTACGTTGGTCTATTTCACAAAGTGTCAGACATTTCGTTTTTAATGGCAAACCACTGCGCAGCTTGAATTGTGCTGCCTGTTAACTCAGCTCCTACTAACTCTAGATAAAGTCTCTCAGACTTGATGTGTTTTGAGAGATATCCCTCAAACTGAGTAGTATTAACAAAATAGCTGGCATCTAACCTTAGGTCTCAATATTACAATCTGTTTCCATTTGATTATTCAAAGTCAACCGGTGTGTGTCGAGCTAATACAACCTGTGTGCACTTTGATGATGTGTGAGTGTGATTCCTTCATTTTAGCGGGTGTTGGTTGACAACACAATAATGGCGTCGTACTAATAATCATCATGTCGTACTACTGCTGTAATAGTACCTTGAAGCAGAGCTTAGATACATTGATAACGGATGCATTTTGCATCATGCTGAAGATTCCTTGTTTAACCTCCAACAGCACAAATCACAGCAGTAGTACTTTTACTTCCTTCTGGATCAAACATGCCGTTTGTGTTTGCTTACAAAAAGGAAATAGCCACCTCCCTAGAGCTTAGAGTTTCCTTATCACAGACTTGCGTTAGAGTTTCAGGAAGTGTAATGTATGTATATTATGCTCCAGTTTACGTTGTCAAATGGACCATATTGGTCTTTGCCCATAGTTCTGTGCAACGTCTGTAGCGAATTAAATAAGTGGCTTGCTTACGACACAGGCAAGAGTTAAATCCTCTAAAGTCTCACATATGGTTTTCCAAAGTGAAAAATCCTTTTAGTACAGATTTTTTATTTTCCATAAGTTCCTCACAAATGTTGTTTATTTCTTTACTGGCTCATAAGATGGATCGTAACACAGTTCCCCTCCCGATCCAGAGCTTTACTAAAACCTGTGATTATTTTGGGAAGGAGGAAATAGTTTGCAGGAGCATTTCTTGCTGAAGTCACTGCTTGCGTTAGACTGCTGTGGTATTGTAGTCCTCTCGCTTGCTCCTATCAGGGCAGGAGATTTAGGTTAGGTTGATTATTGACTGGATACTTTTGGTGCATTTGCCGTCTTTCACATACTTTATAGTTTTTCCTGTTGGCTTCCAGATAAGGGGTTAAATTTAGACACTGCCTTAAGATTGTGTGTACTGACTAACCTTTCTAACATAGTAGTGTTTGTCCCCCTCTAGTGAATAAACCTCTAACCTACATTGTCTGAATTTAACACTCAAGTGATAATCTCCTGTCTACGTATCCCCACCCAAACCCCTCAATCCTTCCCTTGTTCTTGTTCTTTTTTATTTTCCCACTTAAACTTTGCAGGACCTGCAGCAGGTGATGGTATCGGGTCCCAATCTCAACGAGACAAGCATTGTATCGGGCGGTTATGGAGGAACAGCGGAGGGAATCATCCCCACCAGCTCAATCAAAGGTAGAGTCCCACTTCTGTCTTTGGCAGTCTCACTCACTTCTGATATCTCTTCAGTCTCTTTCCAGCTACGTCGCCAATTCCACTTTGACTTGACACTGTGCTGCGCCTCCGACTCAGACGTTATTCAGTGAGTCTAATGACAATGAAGTGTTTGGTTTATGGGGCCTCTCATCATTCTTCCCATGAGATCGTCCTGCAATTCATTTGTGATCAATTTGCACTGATTCATCCCTAGCTCGCCGTAGCCTCCACTGTATCTGTAAATGTGCCTTTGTGGTCTGTAGTACTCAGTTATTTATGGTTCTTCTGTGGTTCAGATACGTGAGGGAGCATGATGGCTGAGTGAATGATGAGCTATATTGATTTCAAAAACCACGTGAGCACAAAAGTGTTTAGTCTGATAGTAATGTATTTACTGGATATAATCCCAAACTTTTTTTTTTTTTACTTTTTTTTTTTTTTTTTAAATGATACTGATACTACAGTAATCACCAGACTTAAAAATGTATTGGCAGAAATGGAATATACCATTATTAAGAATGTTTTCTTTAGTATGTAATCACCTTAAAACAACCTTACCTTTAGAATTAGCTGTTTGTATGTACGTATGGAGAGGGTCCTTTTTCATGGAGTTTGCTATAATGCACGGCCATGTTTCTACAGTAGCCCAGAGCGGACAACCCAAACCCTGGCTTAAGATACGGCCATTTGTGTCAACCACCGTACATTACCTACAGGCTTGGCACACAGATACATTTTACTATGTAAGTCGCTTTGGATAAAAGCGTCTGCTAAATGACTGTAATGTAATGTAATGTACTACTACCCACCACTAGATGTTGCCAAATCCCACACACTGCAGCTTTAATGGTAATACCAGGCTGAATACAAAAGCAAAATTTAACAATTTTTTTACCACTTAAGAATAAATAAAGATTATGATGTTATTGCCACATGAAGAGAAACTTGAATACATTTGCATACATTTATTAGTTTTGTATTATGTATCATTTACTTAATTGTTGTGACCGCAACAATAACTTAATTCTACAACATGATCGTGCAGATTTTTCAATTAGCCGTTGGCATTTATGTCTCTGTCTGTCTGTCATGACAGTTAGCAGTACTAAATGCTTTCTGCATTTGTGGATTTTGGATTTACAGATACAGATTTACGTCTTATTGATTGTGTCAAAGGGAATTAACACTTTGAGTAGTTTTTTGATACTAATATCTCTGCTTCTTTGTCTCACTCTCTCTCTCAGGCCCTGCTGTGCGCTACAATGCAGAGTTTAACAAAAGGATCCCAGTTACAGGATTAGGTGGCTCCTTAGACCTGATTATTATTTATAATAGAGAGCTTATTTCCAAAATGTGATAGAATCATTTTTTGCAATGGAGGACGTTTATAGGATCTAGAGCCTCCAGTCTGTAAATATATAGTACAGTACTGCAACACATAATGTAATTTTGATTTTAATGTATATCTCTCACATGATGGCTATCTCATTTTGGAAAGACACTTTTTATACCGAGTCTGTCTTTTTTTTTTTACATAACTGGGAACCACCTTCTCTGTCCATTTGATCTTCAGCAATTTCTCTCTTTTTCAGGGGAGAGAGGAGCAGTACATTTCTTATCGCCTGCTCCTCTCTTTTAAATTGTGGCTGTTTTTCTATCACAGCTATTTATTACATAATATTCTTTCTGCTTGTTTTTTCTTGCAGTTTTAATATCATCCATTAAGGGGTCTGCCGTTTTTAGTTTTTCCCAGAATAACTCACTAAACTCTGAACTTCACGTCTATCACAGTGCATATTTGTGCTAAGACATTGAATATATATGGTGAAGTAGATGTTATTGGGAGAACCTAGTAAACGTTTAAGTTTTGGAGGCCCTTATTTCTCTCATCTTGTCTAATCTTTTCTATTTATCATGATGAAATGAAAGGCAAATCCAGTTTATTTAGTATCACAATATTTAGTTCTGCTGCAATTCAAACTGCCCCCGTCTTCATCATCACTCATTTGTCTTTATTATCATGCACTAAATGTTGTCTTTTCATCTTTGTACTTGTCTATCTTTGTCATCCACCTCCTTTTCTCCCACACATTCCTCATCCTCCTCTTGTCCCTTTTGTGATTGCACTTTTCTCTCTTTTTCTGCATTTCCCTGCTCCTCCCCACAATCGTCCTCCTACGTTATCATTCCATTTTTGGCACGGTTGTTCAATAATTACTTCATGTCTAAACCCTAAATATCCAACTATCATTTTAACTCCTGATCCCGTTAAAACATTCCCATAATTTACATAAAAATCCAATGTAAATCCCACTCCCTATCCTAATTCATACTGACCCTGAACCATTCCTTCATCCATACCTGCCCACCCCACGGTCACAGACCTGCGAGCGAAGGCCAGGCGAAGTAGCGTTCCCCCAAGCAGTTCTATCTTCTGCCACATAGCGAGCCAATCAAATGAGCACCAAGGTACCGGGGAGGGAAGGATGTGAAGTTGAATGCTATGGGCTCTACATTGATTAATCAGATTGCAGTGACCCAGAATATCTTCTTTCTATTAAAGCTCCATAAAAATAATTTAGTGTCTACAACATTAATGTTATTTTCCTCAGCCCAATACTTCCTGATATTTATTTACTCATTAACTCCAGCTCACTCCAATGCATGTTGTACAGCGGTGTAAGGAATAATGCTGAAAACACGGGTTGGAAATAGCACACAGATTTCAGAAAACCGTCCTCAGTTTAGTTTTTATTGACTGAAGCACAGTTTTAATGTACTTAAAGTATTTTTTTTTTCGATTCTCTATATGATCTATTCTTTGCTGTGCTTAATCTTGTCTACCTGCGTTTGTTTTTGTTTACTTGTGTTTGTTTTCTTTACAATGTTCCTGTGTTTCTACATTGTCTCTCAGGTTCCAACATGCACCACAGCAGCAGCAGCTCGTCAGTGGCGGCAGACGACGCGACCCGCGGCGTGGCTGTGGAAAAGCTAGAAACGATGAAGAAGTGGGGTCTCAACACGTACAAGGTATCTGAGGCTCTGTAATGTTGAGCTCCGTGATAAAATACTGCTTGGTGATTTTTTTTTAATTTTTTTTTTAATTTTTATTTTTTTTGTCTGTGCCTGAGAATGTCCTTATGCGGTATGCATTGTGTTCCTGATGTATCTGTGTGTCTTCCTTTTTATTATGTTTCAGTGTACAAAGCAAATGATCTCAGAGCGTTTCGGTCGGGGTTCTCGGACTGTGGACCTGGAGCTCGAGGCCCAGATTGAGGTGCTGAGAGACACTAAAAAGAAATATGAGAATGTGCTGCGATTGGCCAGAGCGCTGACCAACCACTTCTACAACATGGTGCAGACCCAGCATGCACTGGGGGACACCTTTGCTGACCTCAGTCAGAAATCTCCAGAGCTGCGGGTGAGGCCTAAAAATCTCTTCATGTAGCTTTGATGCTTTAACTCTTAAGACACAAAGTTGAATAATAGGTTTGTGTAGACCACATTGGAAAACATGATTACATTCCTGTTCTATTGCGTTCGTTCATTTTCTTTTACAGGATGAGTTTGGCTACAATGCAGAGACTCAGAAGTTGCTGTGTAAGAACGGGGAGACTCTACTTGGTGCTGTTAACTTCTTTGTGTCAAGCATCAACACACTGGTCAACAAGACCATGGAGGACACCCTCATGACAATCAAGATGTATGAAAATGCCAGGTAAGAACATGCAGCACATCGATTATTCTTTTCATCTGAGATTAGCAAACGGATAAAGACAACACTTAGGAAGGAACGGACAGATTGGGTTTAGGTTTTAATCCTTACACCGAATGAATACATAACTATATTCATTAAATGATATGCAAGGAATTTGTTCCATCTCTCTAAGCTACGATGAGAATGTGATGCACACAATGAATTCTTTGTGAGTAGCTATTCTCATGACATTTGAAATTACCATTCGGTCTGAATCTTTTAAATATTCCCCCTATATCTTCCTTTTTCTTAAAGCGCTTGAACTTGTTTTCAACCTTTTTGTTTCTTTAACAATAAATATTTATGACTAAATATGGTGACAACCAAGAGTTAGTGTTTGGAAATTCATATTATTTTCATACATTTTTGTCAATACATTACACGCACTACAAACGGAAACCAGAACGCTTCCGATACCAAAATCTTGTCCCGTTGCCTACAGATCCTGCATATGAATGCAAAATTTGTTCATAGAGATTAGGGACAAACCCTGCGACTGCCATCGTGATTTTCTTCAAATATTGCTATATCCTGATTGGTGCACAGAAACACAACACACAAACACAAATACAGTAATCTATCATGTGTTATGAAATGTATAGAATCCAATTTTACAGTAAAGAGCAACATTTTAGGGCCATTTAAAACTCTGTATTTTCTATCCTTTTTTTTTTTTTTTAATGAACAGGCTGGAGTTTGATGCCTACCGGTCAGACCTGGAGGAACTGAGTCTGGGACCGAGGGACGCTGTTGCCATGGCCCGCATAGATGCTGCTCAGGAACAGTACCAAGTCCAGAAGGACAAGTATGAACGCCTCCGCTCAGACGTCATCATTAAACTCAAGTTCCTGGAGGAGAATAAGGTCAGTGGGCAGGGTAGGCCTGCATCATCATCATCATCATCAGCCTTCAAAGTGAAATGTAGGATTTACTTGTTGTGTTGTCTTTGTTGTCCCTTGTTTCTCTCCATCAGGTGAAGGTGATGCATAAGCAGCTCCTCCTCTTCCACAATGCCATCTCGGCGTACTTTGCTGGCAACCAGCAGCAGCTGGAGCAGACGCTGAAGCAGTTCAACATAAAGTTGAGGCCTCCGGGGGCCGACAAGCCCTCCTGGTTGGAGGAGCAGTGAGAAGGTTTTTTCTGGATCTCCTGCAGCCTCCTCTTCTCAACCACCTCCACCTGTTACCTGTCGAAACCCCCCAACTTACAGAGGACCACTACAGAGGGAAACGCATACATGTAATTGGGTGGATTAAGATATGAGATGAGCATGTGGCTGGGTGATTGGACAGATGGATTGCAGGGTATTATTGATGAGTGGGCAAAATGCAGCAGGGAACCAAGCGGCCAGTTTCATGAACAGTCAGGGGGCTTTCAGTGCCTCTTCCCAACTTCCTTTTTTTCCACTCTGACCTATTCTTTGTTCTTTGTTCCCAGAGGAACTGTTCATCTCTCCCTCCCCTCTCTCCCTTTTGACTCCTCTTCTATTTCAGCACCATTCTGCTGTGTGAACTTGTGTTAGTCATGTTCATGGTCATTATTGTTCCCAGAGTTAAACTTAAACCCCGCGTCATCTTGGTTACAGAGACAGATGACAAAAGGAAAAATGACAAATCCATTGAAACACACTCGGATGTAGCCAAACACTACATCAAAACTCTTCCAGACCTTATCACTCTCCTTGTGTGCCTCTTTTGTTTATGAGCTTACGCACTAAATGAACATGTGGGCTGCAGGAAGAAAGATAAATAAAGAAAACAAACCGATTTCAAACTCCACATGATTGGGATTTGTATGGTACACAGGAAAGGAATGCTTGGACATTTCAAATCAATGTACATTTCAAATTAAGCACTGTTTAACTTTTGAAATAAATAGTGTATGATTGTTTGTAGCTTATAAAACAAAAACACTGCTGTGTTGAGTTTAGTTTTTGCCGTTTGACTGACATCTTTTTAATTTGTAATTATTTCAGTACTAGTCAGCTTGTATGTCATGCTTCAGAGTGAAGGACAGTATACTGTTTGGGCAATGTCTGCTGGTGCTTTACAGGGAAAGTACTGTAAGACTCAGTCTGTAATTATCAGAAATGCTACAGATTCAACTCATATATGCAACGATTGTTTAAGGAACACTGCCACAGCTTCCCAAAAAGTTATACTGGTTGCGATCTTTACTAATTGTATTTTATTTACCCAAAGATAATTGAGAGAGATGTTTACTGTACCCGTGATGTGTTGTCATTGGTTGGTTCAGTCTCACTGTGGACTGAGGCTTTGAGGGACAGTTGAACCGTGCAAGATGGTTATATCAGACAGTTAACAACAAACTTGATATTTAATTGTTTAACAGACTGTATTTAAAAGGAATTCATTGCATATTGTTTCACATTGATGCATTGAAATGTGTTTTTTTGACATCTAGGGTCATATCTTTCAGTCTCCCTGAAGCAGAATATATTTGTCTATGGTTACCTTTCTTCACACTGAAGATTACTGTAGCTGTCTAATATTACTAATCCTAATATTTCAACACACAATCTTGTAAATTGGGGAATTGGATAACACTACTTGTTCATTTGTTTCATGTCCTTCAATTGAAACATTGTCTTATAATAAACAATCATCTATTGACAATTAGGAGACGGTATTACCACAAAATATCGGCATGGTACTACAAATGTAATGTGTAATGTAATTTGTATGCATCATTGTATTTATTATGTTCATTATATCTGTTAATCGGTTGGAATCAACACATTTGTACCCTGAGACTTCTGTGCAAATTACTCAATTCATGAGTATGACGTTAATGGCGTTTTGCAGATGACACACTAATGTGAAATTCTGTAATCGATATACTCCAAACGATATTTATAAACTAACCGATCAAAAGTGGTTTAGTTTCCCAGTGTCAAACCTCTGAAGTGAAATGAAGATAATCCAGTATAATGAATGTTTTACCGTGCTGAATTGAACTCATGATCAGTTAATGGGTTAGTCCTCCACCTTCTTGTCTCCTCTGTATTTGCATGGCAGGCAGCGATCCAAAGTACAGGTGCATATATGTGTGAACGCACTGATGCTCCACTCTTGGCCTTCTGCACGCCAGCTCGCATGGACTGGCATGACGCCATGCTTACGGTTTTTGATTTTCATCTTGATACTGGCTGAAGCAAAATCCAAAATTTGGGTTTCCTTTTAATCGTCTTAAAGACAATTGATTTTTGATGAAAAGCAGATATCAAAAGTTGATTGTGTGATTTGGTTGGCTTGTGTTTTACTGAGCTCGTATCTGTCAGTGTCTCAAATGGGTGTATTTTATTCTTGCTGAAAGAGTCGCTCAGTAAGCCTCACTTGCGGCTAAAATTGCAGTTTCACTGATCAGCTCCTGGTCTGTTTGATCGTCACACAGCAATATTTAAAAAAAATGTGACTCCTCTTTTCCAAACCTGCCCCTTTGCAAATCCCAAACCCCAACACCAAAATGAATGGCAATAGGATATTTTTTGTTCCGTAATTGTGAAACCTCCAGTAAATTGAAAAAAAAAAGGTGTGACAAGCATTTATAGTCACTCTTACTAGCAGTCTTTAGATTGTTGCTGAGAGAGAACCAAGATTTATAAAATGAGATATTTTATTTGTGTACAATCAATATTTTCTAGTCTGAGCTGGTGTATTGTACTGTATGAATGATTGCACATAATGATATTTAAGATGATAAATGAAGTTGTGTCATGGATTGATGTGATACTCTGCCTTCATTCCTCACTCAGACCTGAAAAGTCCCACCCACCCCGAGGGAACAAATTAAAAGTACACATTTTCAAACGCTCCGGCTGTATTTTATCTTTGCTTTCATCCAATTTAATCCTACTGTGGCCCAGTGTGCTTTCTTTCTGTTGCATGCAAACGGAGAAGCAACCATCTGGATGTAGTCAAAACCTCAATCTTGTGATTACAATTGTACAAAGGTATTTAAGAAGTAATCTTCTAATCAAGCATCATTTATCAAATGTCTCTCATGTAAGTTAACTCTCCTGTTTTATTATTGAGACAACTCCAGTATGATTGATATATTTCTGAAGCAGCTCTTCTTTGAGACAAACATTTCACATATAGTTCATATATTTAATTATTTTTGCATAATAGTGTCTTTAGCAGCACTGTCTTTGTTTTCTTCACAGTATTATTATACTTTACATCTATGAACAATAACTTTTCCATCTGCCTTTTTAAAATATTTTTTTGCTAATAAAACGACATGGTTTTGTACTCATATCTGCCTTTGTTTAGGTTTTGCATTAGAATTTGGCAGCCAAGTAAAGATATGCAGAGCATGTTATACATAGGCTGCATTTGTAAATTATTATTATGTGTAATTCTTTTTTGTTCACCAAGTGGAAGTGGTTCCCCATCATTTTACGTACCTCTCCCTACAAGGGCGTTCTCATACCTGGAAACTAACTTAAATGTGATTGGTGGGGGCGCGCCCTGCACCTGTGACTGCTGTTCGTGAGACAGACTGGCTGTAGACTGCACTTTGCGTGAGCACGAGGCAAGATTAGGGACCGAGGATTTGTATGACAGCTGCGTTTTAATAGCACGGTAAGTCAAAACAATTATTTAAAATTAAAGCGCCCCTGTGTGTTTTATTGTGTATGGTGGGTGATTTGTGAACGTTTTCTGTAAGGATGTGCGCCCTTCACTGTATGTAAATAACTTGACAGCGAAACACGCTTAAGAAATTGTCAAATTAAGATACCTTGTTTGTTGAGAACGTGCAGACGTGTTTTAGCAACAATTTCAGAGTCGAATGTGTCCACGCTTATATTCGGCTTTGAAATATCCCAGTGAATAAGATATTTTTCAGTACAATTTCCCTAATTCTAGTTTGTTCGTTCTCTTAATTGCAACAGCTTCCCTCCTCGGAGATGAGCAGCGGATATGGGCAGAAAAACAGCGACTATTTGTGAAGTAGTAGATTTGTATGTGAATATATTGGTTGGTGGATGGCTGGCTCTAATGGACGTGATATAAACGGTCAAGTCAGGGAATTTACATTTGCTGTAAAGAAATAAGCTTTAAAAAGTCAGATTTTCTCAATGAAGTTTCGTGTTATATTAACATATGGAAGAACTATAATCAGGAGAAAACATATTTATGGAGCAATTGTTATGGTGTGTTGTATAGTTCAAGGAGGAGAAGTAGACGGTACAACAATAATGTCAGTTCCTCTATAAGTGAGAAAGTAATGGTACTATTGACAAATATGTCTGCCTTTGGATAGCCTATAACAATTTCACAGGTTATTCAAAATAACCACAAAAAAAAACTTCTGAAGGCTTCTTTTTGATTAAATATTAAAACTTTAAGCATTTTGCTGAAACTATATAATGTAGGCTTTGGGCAACCTTTCAGCCAAGTATCAGTTTCAGATATAGAGCACAAAAATGATCTGTATGATATGTTGTTGATACATAGTTTTATGTTCCAAACTAATCCTCTTTTTCGTCTAAAACACTGCACTTTTATGGATTTATATTTATGTATCTCCACAGATCTGAGTGGCTAACAGCAGGATACTTCCTCCTTCCACCATCTTGGATTTACAGATGGAGGGAGTGCTGATTTTAAAATCTGCCTCTCCTCCCAACTTTTCCTCTCAAGACTCTCCCCCTCCTTTTTTACCGGATGCCCAGGAAGATTCAGATCTGCAGTCATCTTCTCCTGTGCCTCCCCCCATGTGTGTTACCACTGCACCACCACCACCACCAGCACCACCACCTCCTCCCCCTCTACCCCTTCCTCCCCCTCCTTTTGGCTCTCGTAGCGGCCACCGGCGTTCCATGAAAAAGCTGAACTGGGACACCATCCCCAGCCAGCGTGTCCTGGGCAAATTGAATGTCTGGACGTCTAAACGGCCTCAGAGGGATCTGGTGCTGGATATCCCGAGCATGGAGGAGTTGTTCAGTCATGTCGACAATCGGGCCTCGCTGCCCAACTTGAGGGTCATGGGTCTGAAGACCTTTGATGGCATGGACCTCTTTCCACAGGAGCCTCAGGTGAATAGCTAGGTTTGCACTCAGGCCATATTTGAAATTTTGTTTGACATTTGATTTACAGTAATTGATGCAGACTTTCCTAAATTTTTATGGGCAAGGAAATTGATGCAGAATGCACAAACTAGGGAAGTAATGAACACACAAATAGGAACTGCTTTCTCAAAGTTCCACACTAATCATGCCATCAATGAGGAACTGCTAAAGTTAATCCAAGTTCGGGACTGTTTTGCTTCCTCAAATATTATGTGAAATATAATGTTGAGTATAGGTTTGTCTTCTCATCTGAATATGGTTGAACGGAGGATAATAAATAACTATTTCTTTTGTTTTTCCTTTTATCTTTAGGTCACTATCCTTGACTCTAAAAAGAGTATGAATATTGGGATCTTCCTGAGACAGTTCAAGAGGTAAGGATAGCCAAATTTGAATCTTAAAGAGAGTGATGTCTCTTTTAAGAGTGATGATTTAGCAAATCAACCCACAAAATGCAAACACAACTAGAACCGAAGGGACCAACAGGAAAGTGGAAGAACTGCAGTAAGCAGTGGTCGGAGCAGGTTGCTCTCATGTCAGGAAAGTGTCTCTTAACACGCTAGTCATTTCTACTGCGCTAATCATTACCAAACCAGCAGGCTCTTTATCTCAGCGGACCATATTCAAATATAGGGAAATGGCTTTTTAAACATCACTTGAGTGTTCAGTGTCAACATAGAGAACAATTATGCCTCACTTGTATTAATACTTAAATGATAGGAAAGCATAGTCCTGACCCAGTGGGTGAGGCTGAGCAGAAGGGAGGGGGGAGGATACACCCAGCAGCCATGTTGGAGAACCAGTGTAATGTTTAATTCTTTCCATGTAGTTGTTTCTTATGAAATACAGTTTCATGTAACAACAGGAACACAATTGCTTGTTGAGTCCCTACTTGTACTAACACGGCCAGCTGTGCTCGTTGGGGCACTCAGGGCGGTGATAGGCAACAGACTTGTTGTGATCGAACTGTGATCACAACAGTTCTGCAATGCAATATCTTGCATTCATTCATATGCATTTATACCAACCTAGCAAATTACCTCATATGATGAAATAGATTTTTTTTATTATTTTCAAGATAATGGTAGAATAACAAAAAAATAAAGAAATGCTGTTTTAGTAATACACAAAACCTTTTCGAAATCATATTTATCTGCCTTTATACTGATACTTGCATTTCCATTATTACTGCAAAACCCATTTTGTTTTATTTTTTTATTCATGTTCAAATTTTTACAAGTAATTACATTTTTTTTACTGCCTAATTCTACGTAGTAAAGTTCGATTTTTGTCCTAACATATAAACAGTTTATGTAGTCTCTCCAGCACTGGATCCAGTTTCTGTGTGTGAACCTCATCATCATGATGTCGCTTTCAGTACAAGGTTCACTAAGTTCTCACTTTGAATACCAAATGCACACCAGATGTGTCAACAGCTAAGTACTGTAATGAGCTTTAGCTTTTAAATTCAGTCAAATTCAAATTGCCTCTGCTTCTGTGTGGTAGTGACGAAAAGGCACTTGATGATGCTATTGGAGGGCATTTGCTGGACATTAAAAAAATGTCAGTTAACTTGTTTGAATGTGAAGTGGGCTCGCTCAAATGTGATGGATAACCCGACTCAAGCAGGTTTTACATTTTCTGTAAATTGTTTGATTATCATGACTAATCATGTGATAAGTCCTGTTGATTATGGCAGGCCTTTATATTATTGTTTTCTTTTGTCTCCCTCTACAGGCCAGTGACAGAAATGGTGCAGGATATTTGTAAAGGGAGCTGGCTGAGATTTGGGACAGGAAAACTAAAAGAGCTTTGTAAACTACTGCCAGAAGAAAGTGAGGTAACAGCAGCTCCGCTCGTCGCTTCACATCGTTCCAACTAAATCCTATATGCATAAAATAAGACAAATGAACATTTGCGTGTTGTTGCTTGAAGCTTTCTTGATAACCTCTCATACAAACACCTTCCTACCTCCTACTCAACACTGCGCTTCCTTGCATCCTGAGCAATACACCTGCAATTAATTGGTTGCATCACGCACCCAAGTTGCAGCTGCTCACATTCAAAAATACACTCTGGTTCACGGGGAAAAAAAACTCCAGAGGCAGACTTTACCGTTAAGCAAGGTGAGCAACCTGGGCCTGGGGCCCCAACTAAAAGGGCCCCAAACAGCTATAGATTTGTTAAGATATGAAAAGCATTCAATAATGTTATTATTCCAACTTGTTGTACCCTGAAATAACTTACAAAGAGCCCCTAAAGAACTTGAAAAAAATGCAAATCAACTGTATGGTATTAACTGTGTACTTATTCTTAAGAGGAAAACATTTTAGTACTACATTTACATGACAGAAAAGTGTTACTGGTTACATTGCAGATTCAGATTTTACTCATAAAATATAATTGAAATATGAAGTAACCCTAATATAAAGATGTTGAGTAAATGTAAGTACATTATGTTATTATAATAATAATGATGATGATGATGATGATAATTTCTATCTTTCACTCTTCACTTGAAGTTAATGCAGAACATTCACTGTGCGGTATTACTAGTTATATCTTTAAAAGTTAATAGTAGAAAAAAAGTTTTCTTCTACCAATGCCAATACTAACATTCCCCGTTAGAGAGAGGGTAAAAATGATGCTTTCCTGGGTCCCCTAAATAACTAAATATAACAATAACTCCTCTAAAAGAATTGCACTCAGTGGAAGTAATTTCCAAATAGGCGTATTATAGCAGCTTGCGTTGACATAACCACCACGGTTATCAAGTAGCGCATAGATTTAATTAGCAAAGATATTTTGATGGCACTAACGTTATTAGTGTTACATGTTTGTATCAACTCGTACACCAGGAAAATACAGTCTTACTCACAGGGAACAACACACACAAGTCGGGTAAAACCTGCTCGTGTCGACTCCAGGGAAGAGACGGACATGAATCAACAAATTATTCATTGCTTTATAGTTAGATATTACATTTTTCTCCATTTAAAATATTGACTTAAAGTTCATAATTCACCTTCATTATTAAAAGTCTGTTTGCAATAATTTTTGTATGGATGTCTATTACTGCCAATGCTTCATATTAGTCAATCGTGTTACCTGAGGACTCCATTTCCTTCTTTTCTCCAATTTGATCTTTTAATGTCTATAAAGAGGGAACTATAACAAATATATCATCTATGTTTGTTGAATCAAACTTGTGTGTCTGTACAGGTGAAGCAGCTGCTGTCATTCAGTGGGAACCTCTCCGTGTTACCCGAGGCTGACCAGTTCATGGTGCAGCTGGTCAAAGTGCCGGGGTTAGTTTTCCTGTGCTAATATTTTTTGTGATTTGTTGTTCAATTAGAAAATGTTGCCTCTTACAGAAATCTCTTGGCTTAAAGGGATAGTTTGGGTCTTTTACGGGTGGGTTGTATGATACTTACCCCAGCTTGGTGAAACGTACAGGAGCACCAGCAATGCATCACTGCTGTGAACGGGGCAACAGCAGAATGTATTTTAACCAGCTAAAAGAAAGGCCCACCAAAAAAGAAATCAATATCCTTACACGTGAATGCTGTGTTTGGAATATATTTTTTTTAGTGGGCCTTTCTTTTAGGTGGCTAAACTATGTTTTGCTGCTATCCTCGTCCACAGCAGTACATTGCTTCTCCAAGGTGGGGTGTGTCGACGGTCATCTATATTGACTATGGATAAGTACTCCATTCAGCCCCACTTCAAAACACCCAAACTATGCCCTAAATAACGGCTAATGAAACTAATGATGCAGTCATTTTGTTATTTTTATTGATGTCTCTTGCCTTCAGCTATGAGGAACGCCTGAAAACAATGGTGCTGAGGGACGAATTCTTTCCTCTTATGGAGGACGTGAAGAACTCTTTTGCTGTCATGACCAAAGCAGCTAATGGTAACATTTCACACACATTGTGGAGTGAGCTGGATTGTGTTTTACACCACCAGTTTTCATTTAAAGTTTATACTAAGGCTCTTTATCTCTATCTCTTCTCTCCCCTTAGAGCTGTTGGGCTGTGATGATCTCCACTCGGTCATTCGACTGGTATTAAAAGCTGGGAATTACATGAACGCTGTTGGTATTTTTCTTTTAGAATTATGTATATTTCTTATGATTTGATGCATTCTATCAGGGCTTTTTACTCAGCATTTATTATACTGATGAATACCCCATTCAAATAATGTATTATTCAGGGTGGTTACAGTGCCAATGCAATTGGCTTCAGGATGACCTCTCTGCTCAAGCTGGCAGACACCAAGGCCAACAAGCCTGGCATGAACCTCATGCACTATGTTGCCAAGGTGAGGAGGAGCCCTGGGATGGACAGATGACAAAATCTCTATGAAATTATGAAAAAGTCTGTTATGCTTTGTCGCAAAACTCACTGTTGCTCTATCTCCTTTGTTTTCCACCCACAGCAAGCGGAGGACATTGATGCTGAGTTGCTGACGTTTCACACCCAGCTTGAACACATTGGGATGGGATCCAGGTGGCTATTATTAGTATACTGACATCTATTTGGTGATTTAACTGAGCATGGTTTGTTCACCAATAGTAGCTAGTTTCAATCTGATATTGTATCTGCTTGGTAGTTTGCATATTATTGTATTACTTGGAATACGTTGTGGCTATATAATGTATAAATGTTGCTTGCAAACACAGAATTTGCAAAGAGGAGGTCATCGCAGACTTCGAGAGGGAAGTCAAGAAAGTCAAGGAAGTGAAGTTGTACAGCAGCAGACAGCCTGGCCTCATACAACAAATGGAGACATTTCTCGTGGTAAAGTTTCCGCTTGTTGCTTTGACCCTTTTATTGTGCAAAAGCACCAACTGAGATTTGTGAACACTTCAGTCAGTCTACAATCTAGATTCCTGTTCTTCATATCTTTTTATGGTTTCTGTCCTCAGAGGGCTGAGGCCAAGCTGGCCGATTTGGAGACCTCTCTTCAGGAGCTAAAGGCTCTGAACAATGCTGTCGCTGAGTACTTCTGTGAAGACCCAGCAACCTTCAAACTGGAGGAGTGCTGCTCCATCTTTCATTCATTTTGCAAGCGGTTTGACACAGCGGTACAGGTAACAATCTCAAGAATTTACAATAATACTTGTAAATGTGCAAGGGAATAAACCGCATCACAGGAAAAAATGATGCTGTTGCTTTGTATTTAAGGCCCACCTTAAAGAAACCTATAATGCTTTAATATTGAGTACTTTTAATGTTTGCAAGTGCTGTTTGTTTGCACTGTGTTGTACTTTACTTGAATGTATTCTACCTGTAGGAGAACCGAGAGCGAGAGGCAACGGAGCAGAGGCACAAGCAGAAAGAGAGCATGCGAATTGCAGCCAAACGCCGCTCCACAGTGTCTTGCCGAGGACCTGAGCGTGATCAGGACTCGTCGTGCTTGGAGTCGGCCTTACACAGCTTTCTCTCTAACGTTCCAGAGGGATTAGTCAGATGCAGGAAGAACATACTGCCCACAATCGAAGGATCCCCGTCTGAGTGCAGCTCGCCGAGTGCTCGATCGGTAGCAAAAACTGAGGCTGCGCCACGCAATAGACAAGAGAGACCTGAGAAAAAACAGCCCAAATTGCAGAAGGAGGACGGGAAAATTTCAGAACTAAAAAACAAACAAGAAGCTCAAAAGATGCGTGAGATGACTCGGAAGGTGCTTCGCTACCAAAACGGCAAAAGCAGCCTCGATGGGGACAGAGTTTCAGGCACACCTCGTCAGTCGGAGAGAGCAAGAGACACACCAGCTACCCCAAGTACCCCTCGGCCTAGAACCAGAGACTTCTTCTTTTCCGACAATGAGGGTGTGGGCTCCCCATGGACTATCCTGAGTCCTTTTACTTGCACCCAAAGAAACGCCTCCCACCGAGACAGACAATCGCACCAACGCAGACTATCCTCAGCTTCAGGTGGAGATGACCTTGATGATGGAGTCTGGGAGAGTGACAAAGGTAATTGCCTCCCCAATTCCTCCAGTCAGGAAAATCTAACCTCTCCATCTGGGGGTTCTACATCTCTTCCTGAGTGCCCCATTCAGAGAACTGTGTCGAAGGGTCCAATCCTCAGGTCCGTTTCCATGGATGAAACCAGGCGATCTCCAGGATCTGGGTTCCGGCTGGGAGACTTGTTCCAGAGAAGCATGTCTCAGAGGTCATCATACTCCTCTGGATCAAGGACAGAAAACGTGAGAGAAGAAGAAGCAGGAGTCAGGAGATCATTGCTTGGTAGAAAGGCAGGCAATCATGTAGAGGATCAAGGAAGCACCTCTGGGTTCATATCCTTCTTCAGACACATTGGAAGCAGAAGTAAGCCTGTTGATGTGGAAGAACAACAACAATGCTTCAAAGGATCTAATACTTGATTCAAATTTTTATTTAGAGAAATAGGCCAAGCTTTGCCTTTTTTTTGTGTGTTTTAAATGTTTGTCTTTTTTTATTGTTATATATTTACCCTTCAGTGGACCCAAGGCAATTGAGGACTTGCTTTGAACTGTGAAGGTTTTGATTTTGTGTGTCAAACCACATTCAAAAATCTTATTTTTTTGTCTTTGTGCTCAATAAAGGGTTAATTCATTCTACCTTTTTTAATTTTACTTTATATGAATTATGCAATGCACAGTATTTATTATTTTCTGCTTTTTAGGTTAAAATGTCTCCTCTTCCACCCTTTTCATTAAATCCTTGAAAGTCTTACTGGAGCTTATGTCTCCTTAGTGAGGCCTGCTCAGTTTCCAGTGCTTGCCTTTCACTTCATCTATTATTTCTTGTCTCTCAGTCAGTCAGGCTGACAGACAGTTGTTCAGATAGCAAAGGGATCCTTATAACTTGTAGGCTTTTATCACTTGTAGGACACTGAGACAACCCCAAACACAAAAGCAGCCAGATTGGACATTTAGACCGTAGGTATATTCATTTAAATGTCTAACTCATCCCTGATGCTGTCATCACAACTGACGAGAACAAATCTGAATAGGAAACATTGCAGCTGGTGAACCCACTCTGGTATCCAGATGACGTGTCCCTCCACCACTGTGCCACCCGGGTCTCTCTGCTAAGCAGTAGCTGAAATTGTGGACAAAAAGAGACATTCAGCTGTGTTACTCGGGTAACAGGTTTGTTTACAGCCATTTCATTTGAGCGCTCAGGGTAATAATACTCTGTTGAATAAACTGCTCAGTACAGGCTCCTTTCTGAGTGATCTGTTGTCCTCCCACATCCATCCCACCCATTGGCAAGAACTCAGTGGGGACATTTTCAGTCCCCTATTTTTTCAAATCAACGGGCACAATGAATAGAATGACGCAGGGAATATATGGGCTTTTTTTTCTTTTTTAGGAGTTGGACAATAGACGTTAAGTATTTTCTTGGCTATAAGCATGCAAGCTCTTTTCCAAGGTCTGGGATCTTTGTTGGTCAAACAAAATATCAAAGCATGGCCTTGTACACATGCAGAGATAACAGTCTGGTAGTTGGAGCCCAGTACTTCCTCAACAGCGACTGACCTGTTTGGTGTAAAAGGAGAGGGCCAGAGAACAATCGGGCCTTTGTGATAAAATGCTGAGTGCCATAAGAATCATCTCATGTGAGTCAACTCCTGACGACTTGTGTGTGTGTGTGTGTGTGTGTGTGTGTGTGTGTGTGTTGCAGTGAAAAGATGAGAAACGGGCATGAATAGAAAAGAGGAAGGAGGTGAGGTGGGGGGGGGTGCTTGGACCAAGTCAGAGAGGGAGGGAGACCTGCAAGTTGTATTGTGAGGAAATATTTAAGCAGATAAGAACATGTGAGAAAGGAATGCCAATATCTTTAAGACAGAGTAAACCTAAAAGGGAAATGCACAAGAGCAAAAACTAAGCTCAACAGGACTTGCGGATGAAAGGAAAAGCCTGTTTACTCACGGTCCTGGATGTTTTTTCACTGTGGGAACTGGCAGCTGGACCGAAAAAGATTGCAGAACATGTTTCGCTTCGAGAATGCATAATAACAGATCAGCTATGAGGTATGTTGTCAGGTAAAAGCATTGCTCTAAGTGAAATATTTTGTTTTTATTCTGTGTAAACCTAAAACGTTAATCTCTGAAGCAAAGCGTCTCGCTCTTTAGAAACATGACAGAACATCACACAGTGTGCAAACCTAATCCACCATAGCAGCTACGGGCATTGGACTGTTTACAAGTGTTGTAATCAGATTTGAGGTTGAAAAGGAAAACCAGGACGAATCAACGCGTGAGGCCCTGAGATGCGTTTCCAGAGTTGCATTTTAAATGATCACATTTTGGGGTTGTAGGTGACAGTCCTCACTCTATTTAAGTGTATGCTGAACTGCTTTGCGTTAAAAAAAAAAAAGTGTCATGTTCAGCCTTGAAAAAAGAGGCGACTACATCTTTATTTGACAGTGATTCCATGACCTGGTTTGAACTTTAACTGGAATTGATTAAGCATGGAAACAAGTGAAACTGGTCATTTAGAATCATGTATCAAGACAATTAAAAATGTCTGTTGTGGAGTAGGCCTATTATCAAAACTAAAGAAATAGTAAGTAATAGTTTACACCTGTGCAACTAAACATTTAAGAGGCTGTTCACACTGTCGTTTAGAAAGCTTGAATAATTAGACTAGAGAACACTTTCTGGGTCCCTGAGTTTAATGGATTTGCACAGACCCATCCCTAAAACACAGAGGCATTTATATGAATGACCCCGACGTGAATTGAACACGCAACGCCTTACCATTGCGCCACGACTTCTTATGAGGGAATAAATGCTCATCTTGAGGGGTGTCTGGGTGTCGTGGAATCTATTTCTATCCACTCCGTTGCATTTTGGACAACTGCGTAAAATGTTTGCCTTCCCCATCATAAGCTACAGACACCAACCCTTTCTTTGTGTTGAAGTACAGTAAAAGAAACCTATCGCTGTGCATCTCGGGTACTTTGTAAAGTACAATTATACATTTTTACTTTAGTTAGATCTTTTTGGACCGTATTATTATTTGTTGTCTTTTATGCATGTCTTTTATTATCACTGAATGTGCGTCTTGAGTTTCATATATAAGAAGGGCAAAAGGTGAGATCACAGCGCTGTCATATCTGCACAGTGTCCCTAAAGTTCCATCCAGAAAAATGTTAAGTTGCTTTCGACGATGTAGTCTCCAGTCAGTCACTAGATGGTGCAATTCAACAAAGGTATGTTTGTTTCTGATTCGGTACGTCCACATGCAGTTCATCCACCACAGAGCCATGAAGGTTCTCCACAAAATAATAGTTGGAAAGCAAGTGAAGTAACAGATTATTCAAGTTGGACTTAAGTGATGCCACTTGTGGAAGCATACATGTGGCATAGTTGTGCATGTTCATGGTCCCATCTCTCAATCAAGAACAGGATGCAAAATAATCTGTGGTCATGGAAAAAAAACAACACAATTTGCAGAATCTATGTGAATGAATGTGTGCTGTTTTTTTTGTATTTCAGATGCGTTCAGGTCTGTCTGTTAGTCCCAGCTGTTTTCTTTATTGGAAGGAAGAGAAGCATCTGTAGAATCTAGGACACTTACCAGCTAACCTCCATTATCCAGCCCGTTCGTAGCAGAATGGATAGGTAAGTACACACAAAAGATGTAAAACCTGTGTCTAATTTTGGCACATATTTGGTATTGTCTGTAGTTTGACACTGCTGATATACAAAGATAACATCATCAAGCTGAAACCGAGTGCCTTTCATAACTTACAATATTCTTCAGTTCTTCCAGAGGGGTTTGTTGTCATCAATAAAAGAGTAATCATATTCATCAGTCACCTTAAATAGGGTGGCTCAGTGCTGATATTAATGTCCTTCCTGCCCCAGCTGAAGTCGCTCTGATTGGGATGCATGCTGTTTTCTGTCCACGCTGATGAGATGGGTTTAAATGTCAGGGAGGTGGAGCGGCGCACGGCAAATTGATTAGCTAGTAAATGTCACATCGTAGCCAAGGTGAACGGATGGTGATGATGTCAATGTCTTTTCCATCCAATTGTTTTATATATCTGCTTTTTTGTATCACACCAAAGCCAGATTTCCTTTTTCTCAATCAAAATATTTAGCAGGTAATCTGGAAAGAGGGATTAAAGCATGGGGCTCAGTCTGCATGTGACTTCCTCCTTTGCAAGAAACCACTAAATTGGGGCTCAGACTGTTTGTGGTTTGTCATCAGTGGTTGGTTTGGTTAAGTCAATTGTTAAATGTCATAGGAGCTTGGCAGTAACTAAACTAAAAGACATGTGTGCCTGTCTGTGTGCATTTGTTTTGTAGCTGGACAACAGACCAGGCTTAACCAGGTCTAAGACAATTACTGTGAAAATGTGCAGTGCAGTAAATATTGAGTTTGCGACTGCAATCGGTGTGTATTCTGCATCTATACTAAGGCAGAAGATCTTCAGGCAAATTTTAAATGAGCCACAATTCTTGTTCTTGCTGTATGGAAACATCCATTTTATACAGCCTCCCCCACACACATCACTGCTGCAGCAGCCAAAGCTCCATTACTGCCTGATTCTTAGGCTGCTCTCCCACAACTAATACCCATCTGATCACATTCACAAGGGTTTCGCTGGATTCTAAAATCTATTTAAGACGTGATCTACCACTTAGCTGAAAGTCCGCTCTCATACAGCTACTAAAGGATTTTTGAGTGGTGATTTGGGGAAAACAAAGTGTACTGTTACTATCACTATATTTGAGTGGTAGCAATATGGTAAACCATTTTAACTTACTCTTAAAGAGCATGAAGACTGGGACCAGATATTTTTAATACTACTTACCCACCTTCCTGATCCACACTATTTTCTATTATTCAGTGTCACGATCAGCATACATACTTGAAACAAATAACACATCACATGTACTCTTTGTGAATTTGTATTTGCTCAAGTACATTGAAACTTTTCTAATGCAAGACTATTTTTTTTTCCCAGTTTTACATTTCTGGCCACCTTGAATGCAATGACATGCATCTAACGCTCAACTCCTGGTGTTGTCAAATCACTGAGCTTAATGTCCACTATGATGGATTCCTTACCCCTGGAGTCTATCAGTCTGTCTGTCTTTTTATTGTTAAATAAACTGACCATGTCTTTATTTAATTATATACATTATAGACAAGCTGAGAAAAACAGTTAAAAGTGCTGATGTAGGGCTTTCACACATAACTTTTTCTATTTTCACAATATCCTGGCATCAACTAAAAGTAATGTCTTCCTGAAGTTTGACAGTTAATCTGAGAACGGTATGCTTTGGAAAATGGTCAACAGGACAACCCGTTACAGTTAATGATTTAACCACACATCACCTTGACATCCCCTTTTCTGCTCCAGTCGTCACATTTTACTATTGTCCACACAATCCGCTTTCAAATGCAGACCATGTACACATTACATCACAATGAAGAAACATGTGATGATTGGTCTTCACACCAATAGTGGAATGTGCCTTTAACAAAGAAGTGGTTGTTCATCTAATGGATATATTATTACGCAGTTAGTGTTCTACATATGCATTTAAATATATTAGATTATATTTTTTGGGTAAGTAATCCTCTAGCAGTATTTGGCCTGTTCCCTTCATTGATGTCTGTGTGCTGAGTTGAAAGCTTGTCTGTACCTAGAGGGGTTTTCAAAACCTGCACAGAGACCAGGTTTTATGATTTGCTGGCCAGGGATGAGATGCTAACTGGACTGTTTCAGGGAAAGGGAGAGAGCGATAGAGAGGGAGACAGGGGGAGAGAGAGAGAGAGGGAGAGAGAGAAGCCATCTGCGTGTTCTGCTGCACTGGATGCAGTCTCCATGGCAACATGGTGCTCCCGCAGTAAAAGATGGCTTGGTCCTCACCCCCTTGCGCATGCACATAAGCACACTTGCAAGGAGGACGGTGCTCATGCCTCCGCTGTCCAAACACACACACACACACACACACACACACACACACACACACACACACACACACACACACACACACACACATACACACACAAACATATCTGTTTGTAACACACACAGATATTACAAATTCCACTGTCACAATTTTCCTGTCCATACACTTGATTGTTACATCCTCTTTTTACCACTGTATTTTCTACACTGTCCCACGTTCTAAATGATAGACACAAACTTTACAACATGGTTGGTTGTCCTTGAGAAGAACCTGAACTTTCCATTAGCCATTGCATCTGCTTAAGCTGAACTCCACCTTTATCTTCACAAGCACAGCCTTCAATTGTTTGAGTTCACAACAGGAATCAGTAATTTATCTCCCTTTCCTCTGATCAGCTCCCCTCCACCTGTACTCTGTGTGTGTGAGGAAAAGAGGAAGAGTGATAGACTTGGTTGCCTTTTCTGTTTATAACACTGACTGACTCCCACTTTTGCTTGTCAAGCATCACCAATTTTCTGTTTGATATTTTGGACTTTATTCTCTTTACACATAATCAAAAAGAGAGAGAGAGAAAAAGAGAGAGAGAGAGAGAGAGAGTCAGGAGAGGACAGGAATAAAAAACAATAATGCCCCGTCTCTTTGTTGCTATCTCTCCTTCACTCTGCTCATCTCTTACACTATTGGTCAATCCAACCCCCTCCCATTTCTACTCCAGCCAGTCAGCTCATACAATCTCTCTGTATCTCTTGCCTCCTAAGAGTCTCTCTCTCTCTCTCTCTCTCTCTCTCTCTCTCTCTCTCTCTCTCTCTGTCCCTCAGTCATTTTCCTCCCGCTAGCACACACATACATGCGTTAAAGCCAGATCTTGATCACACTCATACACACACATACGCCCTGTTCCTGCCTTCCTCAGTAGACTCTCTGTGTGAAGTGCCTTTTTGGGCAATGTTGGGTTTTGTGGAAGGATATCGCTCCCTTTGGAGGAGAGCGTGCTGAAACTTCCTTGTACCTCTCCTTCATCCGTCACGAACCTGCTGTAAGTAATCTCTCTCTCTCTGCCACTCGCTCTTTCGTGCCATCCTGACTGTGTGCCAGCGTTCATTCCTTCATCCTCCACTATTTCCATCTCGCACCCTTCTCCCCTTGGCATAGGGTGCAAGCCTTTCCTCCTCTCACGTCTCCCTCTCTCCACTCCATGCCTGTCTCCTGTTTCCCCTCCCTCCTACTGGTGGACGCATACACCCAGTGTTGTCTGTATGCAAGCCAATGCCGCAGGCCATTTGCTGGCCTGTGATGGGTTTGTGCTGTGCAGCATAATCTGAGAATATGTCCTGTCTGTGTATGTGAGATACCCTCTGTGAGGCAACCTGAAAGGGATTTAAAATGATTGGCGAGACAGGCTGCAGTTATTTGTGCTAGAAATGTGGTTTGGGGATATTCTGATCTAATTGTAAACTGGGGGACACTCAAAGTAATTATTGTTGGCTTGATGCCACATGTTTTGAAAAAGTTTTTACTGCTTGCATTGAGCATGAACAAACTGGGGTGGGAGCTTGTTTTATTGAATCAATGAAACAAAATCTGTATGTCTTTCAGAGAGCACAATTGTTTTGTGCAACTTCCTATAATTCACTTCATATCATAAACAATGCTATTCCACACAATGCAATTTCTACAACCTGTCAGTCCCAGCAAAACCTTTCAGAACTCCGTGGATAGTATCAAGAATCCATTGACATCACGCTTAAAGCAAGACTGTTTTTACCTGGTAAAGTTTGCCATTACTCAGTCAGTCAAATTGGTTTCAGGAGGTTTAAACCTCATCTTTCACCAGCTCTACACTTTGGTCCCATGCTGTAATCTAAAGATACGGTTGATGGTGTTGTGCGCAGAACCTTACTTTGTCATCAAGCATTATGATTTGATGATGATTTGAATACAACTCCAACAAGAATGGACACCGAGGTCATCAGGAGATGAATACAACATGACTACTTTTAAAAAAAGGTTGAAATAGTGATCCCGGGTCACTTCTTGTCGCTGTGGGGGGGAAACGGAGAATGGAATGTCCAGCTGGTATGGGAGGAATGTCACTAGAGATGCATGGGAGGAGTGAGAGTCATGAGCGAGGAGAGATTCACCACGCACTGAATGATTAACTGAATGGCCGCCAATACTGTAACTACTGGATTTTCTGCCCCATTTGTGTCATAACTGCCATAGGTGTTGATGTAGTCATTGTCAGAGAGCCGTCGCTGTGCTTGCATTATCAGTTCACTTGATGAACATGCTGAAGTCCAAAACAACCAGTGCAGCATTCGATAAAAGTAGAGATGTGGAGCCAATTTTGTGTTTTAATAATGCCTATGTGCAATTATGTTTACTCTTGCATCCAAATGGCTTTTTTTTTTGTTATGAGAGATAAGAGACAACCTTACAGTGGCAACTAGCACCGTGACAAATTATGTGACACCAGCAGTAATAAACCTGTTAGTCTTGAAAGTTGTCACAACAGTGTGTTGTTGTTTTTTGTCTGCCTGTGTGTGTGTGTGTGTGTGTGTGTGTGTGTGTGTGTGTGTGTGTGTGTGTGAGAGTGAGAGAGAGAAGGTGTGCATCTCTCTTCACCCTCCTTGCAGACTTAATCAGCTCTAAGGTGATTTTGTTGCCATGGGTAACAGCAAGAGAATTTCTCCTCCACTCTGCATAGTCACGCCGATGTCTACATTTATGTAAATGTTTTATTTAAAAAAAATTATACTGCTTTGATATGAGCCCATTAGAGAAGGGAAAAAGGTCTTCATGGCAAAAAGCATCAAACAAGTCCAGTTCAAAGTGATTAATTCAAAGTTTTAACTTTGTGAAGTATGAGTAAAGTCTTAAAGCTACAGGAGTTCCTCTGAGAGATGTAACAGCTTCTGCTGGGGATTCTGTAAGAGTCTGGTCAGGGTTAATTGTTATTACCCTCTGCTGTGAAAGCTGGGATGGCTAATATGGCTTTAATTACTTTTTATTTTATTTCAATTTTCATTGATTTTACTAAACTAAACTTTTCCAACAGCATGCTAGACTCATCCTTCACATTAGATCGTTTGTTAGTTTATCTACAGATGTGAAACACAGAAGTGGCCAGTAATAAGATCATTGTGTTTGGGTTAACATCTTATTTGTTCAATGTTCAGTTTTAAATGTATTCATTTCTATGTGCATTGTATTTAATGTCTTAGGTTTTAGTACATACACAGTTTATACTTTATGCACTTCATGGGAAGCTTTATGTGCAATTTATGCTTCACTTGGAAGCACAAACATTTGTCCCCTTTGTGACAAAGAAAACATGATGTGTTGAACATTTAAACTTCATTGGCAGGCCGATCATAATAGATTCTGCAGGCACAGCTGATGTCTGACAGCAGCAGCACTTGTGAAGTCTTTATGAAATTAGTGTGTCTGAATATGTTTAGATGTTGGCACATGTATGGTATTTACGTGTGGAATAAAAATGTGAGTGCATGTTTCTGCTTTGGCTGTTGGCACTCAGGTGGTCCAAACTATATTTGACTTTATATTTATTTTGCATTGTGAAGGGAGAGCAATGTGGTGAAAGCTTAGTGACTGAGGCGAGAGATGCAGTCATGTAATGTTGGATATATTTAGACAGCTCCCTCAGGGAGGCTCAGTAATAGCACTGGCCATATTGTGCCATTTCTTCCGCATTTCATATAACATCGGGAATAAAATACTCCTGTTTTACCCAGTTTTTTCCATTTTAATTCAGTTAAACATTTTATGAGAGATAAATTGCTTTGGAGACTACAGTTACAAAAACAATACACAAAAAACGTTCCAGGTATATGGCATGGTTTACCTATTTTAACCAACTTTGCCACTGTGCCCCTCGCATGCAATTCACATAGTAGTGTTTCATTCTATTCTAATTTGCAGGAAACAGGAAAGCATTTGTGGTCATTTGGAAACTGAATATTCCTTGATCAGGGAAACAGCTGCCTGTTCTCCATGTTTGCAATTCTGACCTTTATAGTAATACAGAAATGTGTGTATTCATTCATTATAAGCTATGATCTAAAGGTCAAAAAAAGAAGATATTCAGCATTATATAACACTAGCATTTCCCTCTCTGTGACAGTGGAGAGGTGAGCCTATTGTTCTACATAATTACAACTAAAGGATGGATCAGTTCCACTCACTGATCTGTTGTACTATTGATGTTCCTGTGTTCACTGTCTTGATGGTAATCCTTGATTCACTCATGTGTTGGATCATTACTTCTTGAAGGACACACACTCTCCCTGGGATGCACTGTACGCATGTCAAGCGGGCCTGTTTAGATGTCAGCCTTTGCACTGAATGTTTCTGTTTGAGTGAAAAAGTGATAACCACAAAACTGAGTTCTCCGTACTACTACTCATTCCTAAGAATAGAAGTGAGAGAACCAAAGCTGTGAAGATGTGGCTGTAAAACAAATAGCTTGGTGGTGGCAGTTAAACTGCTGTGAATAAAAATAAATCCCTTCACCACTCTTTAAGTGCAGTTAGGCAACAGAAAATTCTCCAAGTATATCTCTGTGTGGGGAAATCGTGATTTGTTGCCCGTTTGGTCACTATTTGTTCCATAGGCATGCATCTGTGGTAATGATGTGCAGCTAGAGTCGGTAGACCTGTGTGCGTCTGTGACTGTTCACATGTGCTTGTGTGCTGGAGTGTGAGCCATGTGTTAATATGCTGATACAGGCGGTTCTTGTGACACATTCCTGCCCAGCTTGGCTCAGATCAGGCAAGCTGATAATTTTAGCAGCGCTTATGTCAGTCAGGCCCGCTGTGTGTGGACAGCCAAGAGTAGGTACCACTCTTCGACATTAGTCATCCACTACATCACCCTTGCCAGAGGACTATACATGATGAATGTGTGTGTTGCAACGTGCTAGTCAGCAGACAGGCCTCTCTGTTTTTCTGCCCTGCCATCATAGCAGCAATCTGGTGTTTCAAGCAGACTGACTACAAGACGAGCAGCGCTGAATTAGGCATCACAAATGTGTGGTCAGTATGTGAATTTCTATTTTTCTTTTTTTATAGAAGCAGCACTTCAATAAAATTCAATCCAATGCAATACAGTACTGCAAAAACACTACATTTGTGGTCATTTTGAGGCCTTGTCCGACTGGATTGCATTATATTAGAAGGAGTTTCTGTTATTTTGTCCACCAGGAGTGTGGTTAGGCCACATTTTTAGTTTTCCTGGGTCATGTGCAGAGGTTGACAAATGTGCAAATCCTAAATCCGCTGACCTATCAGCGTGACGATAAACTAATGGAATTTCTAATCCCCTTTAGTAAATGAATTTCCACCCTGTTAGGAAAGCCATAATATCAAATCCATAATAAACATTTATTATTCAATGACAGGGTTTTGACATGATGTCCATTTACAATGTGATCGGTGTTCTGGATATTTAGCTCTTACATAAACCACATTTTTGACCCTTTTTTTTTTTTCTAAAAGCACTCAGATGGTGACAAACATCGAAACATCCCACACACCTGGATAAATAAACACTCGCACAAAAACGTGGAAGGTCTGTTAAACTACTTGACACATCATTGTGGTCTGGATTTTGTTTTGCATTGTGACATGGACCTAGCTGTTTATGTTAATATATGTTTAGCTCAGGGCGTCTATTCCCTCAGTTATTTAAAGAAACAAATTATTTCAGGATCAGCTCCTCCACCCTGTGGCACATGCTCCTATTTCACTGAAATATTTCTCTCTGCTTGGAGAGCGTTCGGTAAGATAAGAAAGACTGTGAAGAAATGCTTTTAACATGGAAACATTTGAATATACACAAAATGTGGATTATAAGTTATTCATTTCTTATGCTTATACTGTTTATTTTGCAGCCTTATAACTATGTATTCTGTTGATTTTCACTGTAAAACACATGCAAGAACTAGAAAGGTCTCCGCCAGGTGTGCCTGCAACGAGCACTGCTGTATTGTGTGATTGAATGAATAAAACTCACAATTGGCAAACACCCCCATCTAGACACCAAGACAAGAACAAAAACAAGTGTCCATTTATGCATGTAATCGGCTTGAAGTCTTTGTATAATACACTTCATACACACAAAAAGCAGTGCTGCATGTAACAATAATATTATAATAATAATGCAGTTTGCTGCAAGAGAATGGTAGATTTGCCGTAAACAGACAAGTCAGACAGATCAAGTTAGTTTCTTTGATATTCATAATTCAGTACTATTGGAAAAATGGAAAAAGGCCTTTTCCCCTAAATGTGGTCCAGTACCAAGAGGTTGTGATAGTAGGGAGGTTGTGATAGTAGGACCCCAACATGCACTCACACATTGACAATGCAGCCACACAACAGGGACTGTAATCCTGGACGGTTTACGTGACTGTATACATGGTCCGACAAAGGTCAAGCTCCATTTGCTCTCTGCTTGGAAAGATGGGACATTTTTTAATGTGGGATATATGAGTGTTCAGGTATGTATTTCTCAGATGTGTCATGTCTTCAGATGGTTGTTGGAAGGTGGCTGAGAAGATATTTTTTTTGGTAATGTTTTTAGGTTATTCTGTTGATTGTTTGGAGCCTGTGATGCAATACATATTTTTGTGTGAAAATGCTCATCTCATGTCATCTGTGTGCGCACACCAGCTCTGCCTCACGTATTCTAAGAGATGTGAAGAAATCTGTGTCTTTCTGTGCTGCTCGTGTAACGGTTTCTCAAGGCTCAGAGGAGATGAGCTGCTGTTTCTGATGTCTGCCTTGATGTTGTTTGTGTCAAGAATCTCTTGATGAAGTTCTGTTTGCAACAGACTGAATATGAGTTGAGATAAAATGGTTTCATAACTGCTGTGGTCACAGATTGGGGTTTATTTCAGATGTGTAAGGACTTGAAATATAAGTATTTGACTCATTTATTTCTGACTTATGAGACAGTTCTAGCTTTTAGCATCTTTACACAACTACAAGCAGTGTCTGACGTTAAAAAGGATGTAACCAAGAGGAAGCTAACATTAACCCCTTTCGAGAATCATTTGCTGTGATCTTGAAACTTTTAACTTAGGAGGTAAGTGATTTTCCCTCGGCTGGTCTGTCCTGTATGGATGTAAATTATTTGTGTGAAGTGGAGCATTCGACACACAACACTCACACACCTGCTTTCCCTGAGGCCAACTGTGGTGTAAAGACAGCTGGGTAGCTGAAAGGAAGCATCCATATTTTATTTTCAGCTTATCAATCAATCTGTGATTTGCATACACGGCAGACCTGTACCTTTGATATTAGCTGCCAATAACAAGACCAATTCTTACAACAGTGTTTGTATATTGTCTCCAATGTCTACACACTGTGTATGTATGATGCATTTATGCATTTGCATATTCATCAACTTTTTATCTTGTTTTTCAAGACAATGCTGGCAACCAATCAAAAAACACAAAAACCCCATGGATATGATGGCAATGCTTTGAGATGTTAATGCGCTAGTTAGCATACATGAATGACATTGTGCAAGAATAAATATCCTTTATGTAAAATGTGCATTACCAGTATTGGACAGTAATGGAACAAGGCCCATGTAAATGATTAGTATGTGAATCCATCTGGAGTGTTTCTGAGTCATTAATCTGCTGGTCATCTGAGGATCTCTTGGCTTTTTTGCAGTGTGTGTGCAGTGCAGAGCACGTGCCTGCCAGTGGTGTGAGGGGGATAAGAAGTGATAGCTCTATATATAGATGTATATGTATGTGGAGGCTTAAGACTGAACTGTGCAGCAGAATAGAGGCTTGCCAAGCATACTAGTGAGGGTTACACAGGCTGGTCCATGCACGCCATCTATTATCTCTGGGTGTGTATTCTATCTTTGTGAGGAGCAAATTAAGCTTTAAACCCTCAGAGCGAGGTGGGTGTGTTTTTGTATGTTATTGGTGTGACTTGAGCAGCTATAAAGGAAAGGGGGAGGTGGGCTGAAGATTGTAACAGCTGACTGTGTGTGTGTGTGTGTGTGTGTGTGTGTGTGTGTGTGTGTGTGTGTGTGTGTGTGTGTGTGTGTGTGTGTGTGTGTGTGTGTGTGTGTGTGTGTGTATTTGTGTGTGAAGGATGGTGTCAGGCCCGGAGCTACTCCAACACCATCATGGTTGCCCTGAGATATCAGGATTGTTCTCTGTTACACAAGAGCCCTCTCGTTATTCATTATAGTGTTTGAATGTACTGTATATACTGTAATTGTGTCCCTTCTATCTTCATTTTCATCTAGTTCTTGAGTCCTCCACATCTTCTGAGTTAACTTTCTCTAACCTTACCAATCCTTTGGAACCCTGCAGGCAGAGGCAGGAGGATACTACAGTGCACTGTGTAGGGGAGCACATAAAACCTAACATCAAACAAAAAATAGCTTTGCACCATGTGTGCAGCACCCTGATGTGGGCACGCTGTTGGCTGCAAGCAAGCACAGCAGCACACTTAACCCCATTTAGTCACTCTCACTCTCACAGGACCTGCCTTGTCACGTTGTGTAACACAAAACACATAATGCAAAATGTAACAAAAAAATGACACAACATTGAAAATAGGTGGTTCTATGAAAATCTTTGTTGACAGCCTGGAGTGGGTGTGGATTTTCTTGTCGGTAAACATCACTATCATTACTTTTATTGTTCCACCTATTGTTTCTTTTGGTTGATTATATTGCATAAGGCAAAGAGTGCCTTATGCAGGTTTGTTTCTATCTTTTAGCTTTAACATTCTGGACTGTCTGCTGAAAACTTTAGTTTGGAGCCAAATTCTGAAAAAAACAGATAAGATTTTATTTTTTGATTACCTGTAGTCTTACAGTGCTACCATTATATAATGTGTACTAGCTTCAGGATAATCAGTGTGGGTGACACTGGTGGTTCACCTTCCTCTCGTTTAATAACTGCAGGAGTCGTACATTCTGATAAAACTGTTGTTTCAGCAGAAAGCACAGCGTTAAACCAATGATGCAGTGGAGCACTCACTGCAGGATGACAACAGTGCTGCATTTGGTATATTAGTCGTGTCAGATACTCTCTTTCTAATGACTTACTCTGGAGCATGAAAACAAGACATCCAATGAGATGCTTCTATCCAGCTGCAATATGTTTGTGGGTCTTGTTTTAGTTTGGAAATAATCATCAGATCTTGTAACTACTATTAAATTAAGCAAGCGTTGCAGCAATGTAAAGAATATATATATATATATATATATATATATATATATATATATATATATGTGAACCTGCGCCACTGATCATTCTCTGAGTGGTATTTTCATCCTCTTATCCTCTGCTTCCTGTTAGACCCACAACAGCAGTCTGGCCTTTGAGTTTAGGACATGGGATTTTAGAAAGGTGGGCGTGGAGGAAGCAGAGCCGGAAACGAGGGAGGAGAGACGACTGCACCCAATCCGCACAGATTAACTGTAGAATGATGTTTTTGTCAGAGAATCGTCACCTCTTGCACCGGATTAAACTCTGACCACCTCACAAGGACGGGGCGTTTTAGGGATTGGTTGCAAAACTTTCCTGTGACAAGATATTCTACTTGAAAAGTGGTAATCCCCTTTTCTGTATTACGAGTCTTTTCTTAATCCCTGCATATGTGTAATTTGATATTATAATGCTAGGGGGAGAGGCATGTGTTCCAAATTCTAATTTTAAGTGTTTTTTTTAAAGGTGACATCATGAATTATGTAACTATGTTTTGTTTGGCTGCCCTGTGCATGTGTGTGCGTGTGCATGTGTGTACTTGGCTGGCTGAGCAATGACGTATTTCTTCATAACTTTAACTGGAGGCCAGAGGATCCAAATGTTTAGAAGATCATCACCCGTCAGCTGCTGTTTCAGTTTGTTATTCGGAACAAGCTGCATTCAAGAACCAATCCTGTTTCTATGTGCAGTCGTCATAGTTTTGAGTGTGCACATTTCACAAATGAAATAAGTATGCAGCAGATTAAGACTTTATATGAAATTTGATCCTGGATTCAAGTTTGTTGTCTATTCAGTCTCGACAGTTGGTCTTTTCCTCTTCTTGTCCATTTCAATCTTTGCCTCTCACTCCCTCTGGCCAGTGTGAATTGTTGGCCTATGATGCAATCCCTTATCCCTGCTAGTTTAAGTTTCCCAGCCAATCAGAGCACGGCAGTCGGAGGGTATCCAGTCAGCTCATGCTTGAAAACAGTACTGACAGTAGGAGGGACTTTCAATTTACTGTCCCTCCCCCTGTTGTCATCCCGGTTCAGCCTTTTTTTCAGTGTGTGTGTCAGTGTGTGTTGTGGTGGAAAAGCAAAAAGGCGACAGAAGGAAAAGGGAAAAGGAAGACTGGTCAGCAGGGCCGAGGGGAGAGACAAGGGAGGAAGTGGGTGTGCGTGTGTGAGTCAGGGAACACAGAGCTGCCATGGATGGTTTCTAAATTGTTCTACTCTACACTACTGACAGTAGGTAGTCTTTTTTGTCAACTCTGTGTGTGTTTGTCCTCCTCTACATACATGTGTGCATACAACTTTACATTATCAGCTCAGCTGGTACCAGAGAGGTGTGAGGTTGGATGTTTGTCCAAGCTGTCAGCACATATTCATTGCTGCACAGGTGCGTGACAGTGATCAGGAGGGCGGATACTTTATTCATTCCTTTCCTTATTAAACTGTCTGTCTCTCCGGCCCTTTTCCTGTCCTCTTGATGAACTGGGAAGAAGACGTTAAATGTCCCGTCTTTCCCCTTCCCCCCCTTCTTTATTTACACGTGTGTGTTAAAAGAGATACACATGAGCTGTGAGGATCCTATTGTACAGTAAAAGCTACAGCAGAGGTTTCTGTTCTAAATGAGACAAAGAAAACTGCTACTTTTGTATTCAGTTAAGCCAGTAGCGAATAGACTCATTGTGTGTTAACTCTGCCTGTGTTAGCTTGTTGTCACAAACAAACATGCTGCAAACTTTAACACACACACAAACAATTAGTTACACATGCAAAAGCTGTAATCCTGTGAGTTTGGGGATTTAGTCAGGCGTAGGTCACCGACAACATTACTGCTGTATTACTGCCCACATAATGGCCAGGAGAATTATAACACATTTCATTTTGATGGTATTAGCTGACAGCTCTCTGCAGGATGCGTCTTCTCATGCATCATTTTCTAAGCTTCCAACAGTCCTGCCTGGGCTTGGCTTTATCCCACCCTGCTGCCTGTAACTGCAGAGCCTTGAATCAGTACGTCTTCACTCAGTTTTTAGATTTCCCAAGCCTTTCAGTTAACTGGTCATGGTTACTTTAGAGCATCAAATCGAAACATTGTGGCCTACTTAGGAGTTTAAATGAGCTGAATGAAGTTGGGACCATGTCAAAACACAGTCTATTGAATGCATATAACTATAAACATGCTCGTCATTAGCAATCATTCACGTGCACGCATGCATTTTATGTTTTTGTAAACTTCATAGTAAAGCTGGAACATACAACAGCTTTGTATAACACCAATACAATACAATATTATAGTTTCATGCATCAGCTGAACTATAAATTTCAGCTGATTTCAGCTGATTTCATGCATCAGCTGAACTATAAATTAAAAGGAAACTAAGTTTTGACATTCTCTGTGGCTTACTTCAGACAGATGGTCTTAGCTTTTGTGCTAAAAAATGTTTCCTCTTATTTGGGATTTACAGCTTTGGACTTGAGATTTATTTATTTTTTGCTGTGATCCGCCCAATAAAACCGTGCTTTAAAATATGACCAATAGTAAACAAAGAGAAAACACACTATGCAACAGTGCCCCGGTATTATTTTTCCTCGCCTACCCACTAATACATGTGTCTAAATTTAGACAGACGTCATTACAGATATTAGTATCAGTGTGTTCTAGCACAGACAGAGAAGTGTGAGAACTATACAATACATCCTGTGGTTGATCCCTCTTTAATTACTTTCTATCGATAGACATTCAAGTTTCTCTTCATCAGAATCCAACAGAGACAACCGGATACTCTTGATGTGCCAGTTTGAAGCGCAGGGTTTATACTTTATTGTTTTTTAACAAGGCATATTTGGATTTAGACAAAACATAAGCTACTTACCAGTAATCATTTCCGTCGGACACCCTGCCTGTCCCTCACTGGAGTGTGAGGCCAGTCTATAGATTGTATGTCATTGGATTCTTTGCGTGAATGTGTGTGTGTGTGTGTGTGTGTGTGTGTGTGTGTGTGTGTGTGTGTGTGTGTGTGTGTGTGTGTGTGTGTGTGTGTGTGTGTGTGTGTGTGTGTGTGTGTGTGTGCAGTGGGAAACGACAGACAATAGGACATGAGCTAGATGGTACATAGGGGGATTGAGTGCTGTATTAGATTCAGCAGTGACAGATGTGCGGGGGGGCGGGGGGGGGGGGGGGGGGGGGGGGGGGGGGGGGGGGGTTGATGATTATCAGTGTGTTTGTAAGAGTTTTTGTGTGTTTGTCTCCTTGTCATTGGGTGTGTAATATTTAAACCTACTATATATTTTAAGGCCATGGATGTTTGTTTGAGACACATGCTGAGATACTTGTTATTGTTGCCAATGGCATGTGTACTGTTTGTATTTCAGACTGGATATTTTTCCATATACCTGATCTTCTCACTTCATTTACACACTATAGGTACATATCAATGAGAAAATGCTGCAGTAGTAACTTTAACATACCAAAGTAATTATTATGCCATATGTGTTCAGGCTTGCACTGATGAATGTGAAAGTGGGCCAAGTTGGAGCACTGGTTTGTGTTGCTAGGCAAAATATCCAAACCTTGCAGCTGTATTTCTATAATGGATGAGACTATGTAAAGCACGAGGCTCCTCTGTTCTGGTCACCTCACAGAGTTTTGCTACTATTTCAAATTGTCACTGACATATGTGTGGCTTTTTATTCTTTATTCTATAGCTCTGTACATATGTTTTCTTGTTCAAATCTGTGCTGGCATGACATCATTTGTAACATCTTAATATCATACAAAACGATTTCATACATTGACTGAATTCTGTGTTTAAAGGCAATATGATCTCTTATTCAAATACAAGCAAAATGGTGCCCAGCCACCAAAATTTAAATGCAGGATTATAACTTGCTATCACTCAAAAATTGATAGACAGGTGTTTTTTAATACACTCAACAACTAAATAGAACTGCTACGTCAGTAAATTGTAAGCAGGCCAATATGTGTGAAGCACATTAAAGTTAGTTATATATCAAACTCTTTAATTATATATGTACTGTAAATATATGTGTATATATTGTCTTTTCATTTTGTATGTTATACAAAAGCATATGGTTTGATCTAGAGGGAATATGGTAGTAGCAGAGTGCAGTATGAACCCAAATAAAGTTTAGCAGTAGTGAGACCTCACTTGTGACTTGTAAATATAGACAGACTGACGAACACAAATAGAAGGAAACCTAGACATTACTCAACACATTCTGTTTCAAGTCACATGTGTCTGTGTGTGTTTGTGTAAATGTCACAACAGGTCGGGAGTGTGTATTTTTATTTCAGTGGCCAGGAAAGCTTGTTTTAATGCATTGTTGTGGATTTGTAATAAAAGGATTCTCTTTAACCACAGACTGCATTTATCGTTTTGTTAAAAAAAACAACCTTTATTTTATTGCTTTGGGGTCTTTGAGATGTTAATCCAAAGCCAGGCACATGGCTATACTGGTTTGTCTACATCTGCTGCTGTCTGTACACTCAGGACTGCTTCTATTTCACGCTATTGGCTTTTGTCTGGTATTAATCTAGAAGTAACACCATAACAATGGACACGTTATACTATAGTCAAATAACTAAGCAGCTTTGATAACTTTGGTTCCTCGTGCCTGCTGTGGTATGTTTACTAAGCATTAGCAGCCCTGAAAGTGACACTCGCTTTAAAAGCTTTTTGGACAAATATTGGCAAATATTCATGTTTTTATTTTTGTCTCTCTGCAGGTTAACTTCTGTCATTGTCCGTGGCTTTAAATGTCCTCTGCCATGGCAAAGCGTGAGGCTGGAAGCACCAGCCCTGTGGTGCGTCAGATAGACAAGCAGTTTCTGGTCTGCAGCATTTGTCTGGATCACTACTCCAACCCCAAGGTCCTGCCCTGCCTGCACACCTTTTGTGAAAGGTAACTAACATTTGTGCTCTCTGTTTGAACTGTTACTGGTCCTAATTACTTGCACTCAAGCTAAACCCGACACAAACCCAAGTCTCTGCTCACACTGTCTGCAACATGTAACTTTTGCTGAGCCATGCAAAGAAGGTGGTAAAACAGTGAAACTTTTCCCTGTCAGTGCTTACCCTCCCATCCTTTTACTCAAGAATTATTGTCATATTTACACGTCTACTACTAGAGGAACCGCATCTATTGCAAATCCCTGGCCACAATTAGACAGCTCAGAGCACTTTTCCTCACCGGCTCCACTGAGATAAGTGCATTCCGCAGCATCAGGGACCGTCAACGTCTTAGAAAAGGCTCATTGTTGGAGGACACAATTATAATTCCTCAATCTACAGTGCCTCGGAAAGATGACACCTCCTCAGGCAATACTTACTGGGGCCTTTTGTGTGCTGAGCCTAGCAGAGGAGGTATTTGAAAAGCTTGTTGTGGGTCAGGGTGGGAAGATGGAAATGAAGAGGGGGGCATGTTGTTAGGTACAGACGATAACTGTGATTATGTTTACTTCTAAACCTATGACAAGACAAATATTTATTGAATACTTTTGAATAGCCACACAGAGTACAGGACAAATCCTTTTTCCAAGCAGCCTAGTGGGCATTTGCCCACCGGAGGGCAGATTTAATCCCCAGTTTAACTGGATGACATGTGATCTGGAGCCCTGCTGAGGTGAACAGATTTTTGTCTGGAGCTATACATGATGTTGCCAGACAGATGTTTTAATACAGGATGGGTTGATGTAGTTTTAGGGGTTTTAGGGCTGAGCTGGCAAATCCATGCTGGGCCTAGTCTGTTTGGTGTGGTATTGTATCTCTTTTAATTCTGCTCCCCTTTTACTCTTTCTGTGATTATCCTGGTTGTGTGCTCATTATTCAGAGATCAGGATCATGAGTGGGTTGTGCAACTGTTTCAAATGGTGCCAAAATAGATGACATCTTCCTACAATAGCTCAGTACTCATAGGCTACTCATGATTGTAGGATTTTACTTAATAAGGATAAGTGTGGCACTAGTCTTAAAAAAGTTAGTAAGGTAATTGGTTTATTAATCAGCAACAGTTTAGTTTATTGATTCATTGTTTATTCAGTTCTATATGCTGCTTTTCTGTTTTATAGTGTTATAAAAAAATTTATTTTTTATTTTTATTGGACAAAACTAGTAGAAATGTTATGAAAACAACAAATATCCAAGTAACCCCAAACTGACAGGTTAATCTACAATGAAAGTTAACATTAGCTGTCACCCGTCTCAGACCTTTTCACCACATCACTGTTGTGGTCCCTAGCTGGTTGTATTTCTGACAAAGCCACAGTAATTTATCCAGGCTTTAGAGCATTACAGTGATGTTGACAGAGCAGTGATAGACGGTTTAAAGCTCTCTGTTGTTCTCAAAAGCTAACGACTGCAGTTTACTAAGGCTTGGTTGATACGAGTCATTCTGGTGTCATAAATTAAACAGAATGGTGTTAACATGCTGCCCAAGCAGCTTCCAGACATCCTTGCGTACAACAACAGAGACGTATCTTCGACACTGACCTCGGGTTTCTTGCAGCATCAACTGCCAATTTAGTGATATCCGAAGCTAAAGAAAAACAACCGTACATCACATGTTGGATGGCAGCCGGGCTGTAGGCCAGGAGTGCAGTCTGGTAATCTGCATTTTGCAGCTGAACTTTGCTGACTGTGGGTTTGTTTTTGGCTTGAAGGTCGTCTAACGTTAAATAGATTGTCTCCTAAGGGCAATTGAACCTGCACGACATTCCAGCCTGTTGAGCCGGTGGGATAGATGTGTGACTGTTTCTAGGATGAGGCCAGAATCCAAAACACATGCACACTCGCACAAACATGCAGAAGCATAAACGAACACAGAAACGTCTACTCTCCCTAAAGTCTTTTATCTCTTTGTGTTTCTGTTCGGCAGATTGATTTGCCAGAGATTCACTTACTCTAATAGGAAGTGTGCGTGTCTTCTCCTGGGGCTGTGTGTTCTGTGGATTGACTCGGATTCACACTTTTCCACTATTTGTTGTGACAGCAGCACTATTTAGGCAGTGTCTCTCAATTATTGTGATAAGATGACTGCTCTCTCTCTCTCTCTCTAGTGTCTTCCTCTCTTTCTTTGTCTGCTATATCGGTAAATTGAATATGATTTATACTTATACACAGAATGACGTAAAAAATAATCGTTTGGGTAGATTTTATATTTTAATACTTGCTTGTCTTTATTTGTTGACTCCCTCTCTCCAGTTGTCTCCAGAACTACATTCCCCCAGAGTCCCTGACGCTCTCGTGTCCAGTGTGCCGGCAGACGTCCATTCTGCCCGAGAAAGGAGTTTGTGCTCTACAGAACAACTTCTTCATCACTAATCTCATGGAGGTTTGACTCTTTATCTCTTTTTTTAATTCAAGTCAGACACAAATGTGTTACAAACAGGATTTTGAAGTGCGTTACATGGAACAAAAGACAAAACATAGATGACTTAATAAGAAAGATTATTTAAGATAAATACAGATTGTACTTGCACTGCTATTTTTGTGAGACAGTCTTTGTGTTCAACAGAGGGAGAACATTTTTGCAGACTGAGATCATTTCATCTCTCTTTTTTAAGGGGCTCTTTTTTCACATTTGCTTTGTATCTAAGGTTTCCATTGGGCATGTAGATGATTAAGGTTACCATTGGGTTATAGGGAATGCATTTATTCAATGCAGGGTGCTCAAATGGATAGCAGTACAAAAATGTGTATTCATGTCTTGAAGAGAATGAAATCCGCAACAGACTACAAGGAAATTCAGACAAAGGGAAAAGCATCTAGTGGCGTACCATGTATTGTTATGTCCACAGTTTGATTTGGCACCTCTGCCACCTCTCAATAATTGTCCCCTGCCAAATAAAGGAAAAATGACAAAAATATACATATTAAAAAGAAAAGAAACAAACCCATCACAGTACATAAGAAAACACATCATTATCTTACAAGTCTATTGGAACTACTGAAAAGCAATATGATGAAGTTTAAAATGTCCACCAGGTCCTTCAACGAGACCCAGAGTGCTCGCGGCCGGAGGCCTGCAGTGTCCTGGAGTCAGTCAGCGCTGCAGCTGCAGTGAAGCCCCTCTGCTGCCCAAACCACGAGGGAAAGGTGGGAAGTACTTTTGTGACGCCTCAGTCCAGTCATCACCTCACAAAAACTGCCCTCCTTTTTAATTTATTAGCAATAATGAATGTAAAAGAAACTGAATCTTCAAATTTCCCACCTAACTGTAATGCCCAGCAAGAGTGAAAGAGCTTTTTTACTCAGTTTGTCTCCCCCTGCAGGTGATGGAGTTCTACTGCGAGTCGTGTGAGACGGCCATGTGTCTGGACTGCACAGAGGGCGAGCACCGGGAGCATGTGACTGTTCCGCTGCGGGATGTCGTGGAACAGCACAAGGCTGCTCTGAAGACACAGCTGGATGCCATACTTAGCAGGTTAGGACTTGATATCTTGATAAAGCTTTCAGAATATTTCCTTCACATCAGGTGTTTGGAAGCTTAAGCATTTGGCCCAGATCTGGCATCTGCCATCAAAGATCTCCTATGCTGTGCCCACCATGTCAAAACACGGCCCTGGGTATAGTGGCAGAGGCCCAATTTATGTTTTTGTATAGCTTTATAGCTCTTCAACTGGTGTTTTTTCTACAATTGATGGAAGAAAATTTCACATTGTGTCAACTTGCAGGCTTCCTCAGTTAACAGCATCCATCGAGCTGGTGACTGACATCTCCCGCCAGCTGAATGAAAGGAAGAATGAGGCGGTAGCAGAGATTACCAGCACGTTTGAAGAGCTGGAACGGGCCCTGCATCAGCGCAAGACGTCCCTCATCACAGACCTGGAGCTCATCTGCAGCACCAAGCAGAAGGTTATGTTTCACACATCCATATATATGTGATCCATGCACTCACACAGAGGTGTACATGCATCTTTTTGTGCACAAACACATAAGTATTTTACAAGTAGTTGATCGTGACCTGCCACATGTCTTACATTCCTGTTAACATACTTCAGCCTGCTGACTTTTCTGCTTACCTGACCACAGGTCCTGCAGGCCCAGCTTGCATCTCTCCTCCAGGGGAAGGAACACATCCAGAGCAGTTGCAGCTTTACTGAGCAGGCTCTCAGCCATGGGAGTGCTACTGAGGTGGGCTGGCAGATTGTAACATTTAAAAGCAGGAAATCAAACAGGTTACAAGTTACAACACGTATGAGAATCAGCTTTTAATTGTGTTGCAGTGTGTACCCGGATGTGCTTGAGTTTTGTAGAAAAGAAACAACTTGGAATGCAATATGTGTCTCTTGTAAATGTAGGTGCTGCTAGTTCAGAAGCAGATGAGTGAGCGGGTAACAGCGCTGGCCAGACATGACTTCCCAGAAAGACCACATCAGAATGCACACCTGGATTGTCAGGTATTACTTGTTGCTTATTCTTATTCAACCTATTTCCCTGCTGTTGACATCTGATATCCCTACATGGTCACAAAATTAGGCTTACTTTTTTAGTTGTGAGAGTTTTTGCTTGTTGGAACTAATAATCTCAAATTGAAAATATTAAGTTATTTTTTTTCTTTGAAAATGTGGGAGTTTTAAACCCTTGCTCGCTTTAGTTGGGGTTGATTGCTGTAAGAAAGAAAAATACTTTGTAGAACATAGATATTACAGCTGGATTAGGGCTTTTTTTTTTTAATGCAGAAGTTCACACATGACAAGCAGTTGTAAATGCAGGGTCAACAGTTAATTTAAAAATAGCAACATCCAAATATGTTTTGATGAAAATCAGAAAAATATTTGTGAATCCTATATTTGTGTATTGGATATGTGGATTTTGTTTTCATAATGATACAATTTTTTGTTTTTTGTGAATTGAAAAATCTTTAGAAATATTATAAATTACAAAATACATTTGGGAATCCTTCTCAGTGCATTCATTAATATTGAGGCTGATTTAATTCCATACACGTGGAGCCAACCATAAAAATGTAACTTTTTACAGCAATACGGGATTCTGCAGTGGAAAATATTGTTTATCTTTTGTGTTGTCTACTCTAGGTGGAGACTGAAGGTTTGCGACGGTCCATTCAGAACCTGGGAGTTCTCCTCACCACAGCCGCTGTGGCTCACACCTCGGTTGCCACAGGAGAGGGCCTCCGCCATGCAGCAACTGGGCAGCACCACACAATTACTGTGACGACAAAAGACAAAGTACTTTCTTAAATATTTCGCCTTACTTCCATTTCCATGTGTAGAGTGAACTTTGGATAAAGCTAACAGATATATACATTTAGTTTTTACTTTTATCTGTAGTGTCTTTATTTGCTTTAGTCACATATTTCAGTTTAGTTTTTCATTCAAATTCCCATTTCAAGCAATTTTTCTCTTGTAAGAAGTCAGTAATTATATAATGGCCATGGTCACCAAGGCAATTAACAGGGATTAGAAAGTGCTGCCTTAGAGGCTGCAACCATGTGCATATTGCTTGAACAACAAGATTCAGAATTTCTTTTTGTTCTCAAATTGAAACACTGACCTCTCTCTACAGGATGGCGAGTTGGTGCGGACAGGAAACGCTGTTTTAAAAGCAGAGATAACGTCTGTCGACGGCAGCCGCATTGCAGAGGCGGATATAGCGGACAATAAAAATGGGACGTATGAGGTGGGCTACACGTTACGCTCTGAGGGAGAGTACTCTTTCGCTCTGTTGCTGTACGGCCAGCCGATACGTGGCAGCCCGTTCCGCCTGCGGGCGATCAAGCCCTCAGATGTGCCACAATCTCCAGATGACGTGAAGAGGAGGGTGAAGTCTCCCAGCGGGACAGGAGGCCACATACGGCAGAAAGCAGTGCGTCGTCCTTCCAGCATGTACAGCACCACCAAGAAAAAGGAGAACCCCATTGAGGATGAGCTCATCTACAGAGTGGGTAAGACAGATGACCCATCCAAGAGAGAAAGTCCTTACACTGTGTGTCAAACCATGTACCATGTAGACATTACTATCATCCCACTGCTCACCTGTTTCTAAGCCATACAACAAGTTTTTAGATTGACACCCTCCCCTCTAGACAGCTTCTGTTTTCACTTCATGCCAATAGACTACAGGATAAAAATCAACTTGCTGTGACTTGATAGGTGGGGTGACATCCAGAAAAAAAAAAAACACCTTAACAAGCTACAGTATGTTGTCGGAAGATGAAACTTAGAAAACAAATTTTGTGAAATGACCACAGTAATAGGGAGAATGTTTTGGTCGCTCACATAAAATGTTGACTCTCAGGTTTTGGATGTACGTGTCCCTGTCATGCAAAGATAATGTTACTTGCATAAATTAATGAAAGTGAAATATTCTCACAGTGAAGGATTATTTTTCTCAAGCAGGTTTCAAATCTTTGCAAGTAAATTTTTTTAACTGTACTGACATGAACTGAAACCTGCATTTGACTGGAAGGCAGAAGATCAATCCAAACACTTAAGGTGTGTTTTGAAAAATAATCAGGAGGATAACCACTGGTAATATTACAAACTGAGACAAAGGTGAACATATGAAATGGCACATTTACTGAGTGGGTTATTATTTACTTTTTCAGGTTCCCGGGGCAGAGAAAAAGGAGAGTTCACAAATCTGCAAGGAATATCAGCCTCTTGTAACGGCAGAGTGGTGGTGGCTGACAGCAACAATCAATGCATACAGGTGAGACAGACACAGAGAGGAAAATGCAACCATGATGCCTTTGTGGTCACATAGATTTGGAAAATACTGTGATTATGACACTCAAAAGGGGCTCTTTGGTGGAACCAATTACAGGTATTCTCTAATGATGGACAGTTTAAGATGCGCTTTGGGGTCAGAGGTCGGTCTCCAGGGCAGCTGCAGAGACCGACGGGCGTCACTGTGGACATGAACGGTGACATTGTGGTGGCCGACTATGACAATCGATGGGTCAGCATCTTCTCCTCTGACGGCAAATTTAAGGTGAGATCTCATTAATTATTATTAGCTGAACAGACCCAGTATGCTTGTGTTGTGTGTGTGCGTGTGTGTATATCATCATGGCAAAATCTGGTCCTGGAGACACGAGGAACAGGAACTAACCCAGAGGCTGTTTTGAGTACTTTGACAGGTGTCTACAGGTGAGGTCTGAGCAAGGGGGCAGTCAGTCAGGCATTGAAGTGTTGAAGGGGCCATCGGTCCCCCAATGTTACGCCCATGGCCCGATTTTGCATCATGGCTGGTGTGATCCTATTTCAAGAGGGTCTCTAGTTATAACATTTTTATGACATGACACGACGACTTTTTATGTGACATTTTTATGAGATACTATACTATATTTGTATGACATTTTTATGACAAATTGTATTATGACATTCTATACAGTGTCATTTTTTGTGACATACTATACTGTAACTTTTTTGTGACATTCGTATCACATACGAATTACATTGTGTCTTTTTATGACATACTGCTATGACTTTTTATGATATTTTCATGATTTTTTACTTTTTTGGCAAATTATACTATAACTTTTTATTTTATTCTATAATAATGAATATCCCTACTGCAAAGAACTATGATCTGTCATGGTATTATTAATCATTATACTATTTATATATATATATATATATATATATATATATATATATATATATATATATATATATATATATATATATACTTTCTTAGGTGAAACATAACAAAATATTATCTAAATGGACATATGCTTGTTAAAAAGATAATTTCAAAGTCTTTCACGTCTTTCTTTCCCTCCTAAAATCGATTGTCTTCCTTCCTTTTCAGAATAAGATCGGTGCAGGTCGGCTCATGGGTCCTAAGGGTGTCGCTGTGGACAAGAATGGACACATCATTACTGTGGACAACAAGGCCTGCTGTGTCTTCATCTTTCAATCCAATGGGAAGTTGGTGACTAAGTTTGGAGGCAGGGGGACGTCTGACAGACAGTTTGCAGGTGAGAAGTATGAAAAGAAAGACTTATTTTTAAGACTGACAGGGAGCTCCCAAACAATACCCTCTCTTTTAATGATGTCATCTGTCAGAGATATTTTACAAATTTGCTTAGTATATTACAACACAAAGTATCCCATAGATATTATCTTCATTATTTTGGATTTTGAAAGAGATAAATACAGTAAATAAAATCTGCGAGAAATACAAAAAAAAATTACAATCAATATTTTGGATGTTTTGTTGACATCTTTACTGCCAGTATGAAAAAAACAATAATGTATTGTTGTGCTCACATTTTATGTTTGTATATAAACCAATGCATTACATCATATTTTACATTCTGTTTAAAAATGTAAGCCTGTACATGAATGCAAAACCTCAGCGATGCAGTGGCCCTCTGCCTCCCCCCACACACACACACACAATCTGCGGCTATGCGGACCACCCTACTCTATTTTCTTCTTTGCTTATCCTTTATCTCTGACTACCTATTTTCCTTTCTTTCTGTTCTTCCTCCTGTTTTTCAATCCAGAAAAACTTGGTCCAAACTTTAATAAATCTGGCTCAGTTTTCAGTAAGTACTAAGTGTGGCCTTGCTGCAACCTTAATCCCACAGTGCAGTGCTCTGTCTAACCCAACTCCCTGATCATTGTCTGCCCTCCTGAGAACTCAGATTGTTGACAAATCAAAGCTGTGCCTGTTCAATAACAATCAGAAATATGTACATGCTATTGTAATAATCCCTTACTTTTACAATAATGAACATGTTGTAATGTGCATTGTGGTTTTTGTATCAATGGCTAATTAAGATCAGTGTGAATGATTTTCACTGCTCTGACTCCAGTGACATGAATGTAACCGATGCTCCCTGTTTGCTCCAAGACAATCAGTGTTGGAAGCTACAGAGCTGATTAGTGTGTAACTCAGCTCACATAAATACCCATGATACCTTTTTTTTTTCAATAAACCATCATCGTTTATGGTGAATCTCGGAGCCATAAGCCTTTCAATATTATGTAATTTAGAGTTTTAGTATCGTTCTGACAATCTGAAAAAAACGGGAAAACAATTGTAACTCACGTTAAAGCATCTAAAGCATGAAAAGAATGCCATCACTACTCTCCAGGCAAATCAGAACCGCTAACCATCTGATTTAAATAGGTTTCATGATTGCAGCTTTAGGCACAACAAGCTGAATGGTGTGTTGAAACAGCCTACTAACAGTAAATGGAATGGTGCAAACCACAGGAATCAGTTTCTGTTCCAGGTACTGCAAATTGCACATCAACCTTCCTCTCTCTCCTTATCCAGGTCCGCACTTTGTTGCAGTGAACAACAAAAATGAAATTATTGTGACCGATTTTCACAATCACTCTGTAAAGGTAAGACATGCTATATATATATATATATATATATATATATATATATATGTATACATGACATGCTTTGTATACATGTATACTCTCTATATAGTTTATGGCGAATCTATCAATGTGCCCATGGATATAGACAAAACGTGTATTTTTACTGACTCCCTGTCCCAGGTGTACAGTGCAGATGGAGAGTTCTTGTTCAAATTTGGCTCTCATGGTGAAGGCAACGGCCAGTTCAATGCTCCCACTGGTGTGGCTGTGGACGCCAACGGGAACATCATCGTAGCTGACTGGGGTAACAGCAGAATACAGGTGAGACGGGCTGTATTTAGTCTGCCATCAACTTCACAACTATAAGCCTTGAACGTTATTTTCTTCAATGAACATGAACTCTAACCTTGGTGTTTTTCTATTTCAGGTGTTTGACAGCACAGGCTCCTTCTTATCTTATATTAACACCTCAGCAGACCCGCTGTACGGACCCCAAGGCCTCGCCCTCACCTCAGATGGACACGTGGCTGTTGCCGACTCCGGAAACCACTGCTTTAAAGTTTACAGATATCTGCAGTAGGCTGAGGGAAGACATCGCAGACACAACCTTTGCTTAGACAAGTTACAATCACTTACTGCTTATGGACATAGTGACTGCACAATTCACAATGGCCCCAGGTTTCACAAATGCATTTCCTTTTTATTGTGTCTGTACATACTTTAGAAGATCCAATATTCAGAGCTTAGAAGAAAGAAATTGAAGAATTATTTTTACATTAAAACAACTAAAACACCAAAAATTCAAGCGTAATTGAAATGTATTTTAAAGACAAAGTAAACTAGCTATCCCAAATATTATTGCAAGAAGTGAAATTAATTACGTCTTTGAGAAAAACAAATCTCAGGAGGGCTATCCTGGTGAAATATAGGTTTAAAAAGAAATTAAACTTCGCAAGCAATTAATGAAAAAATCATCCAATGATTGGATGTTTCCTCTATTTGATCACTCTGTCAACCTTAAACTAAGGCGTTTTAACCAAACCCCTTGACCGCACCAGTAGATAGCCTGCCAGTCTGATGTTGGTGACACACTACAATTTTTTGGGCAATGGAGATGGGCAACACTCCCAGCAACCAGCAAACAAACTGAGACACGGATGCAAAAGTGCACTACTGGTTTCCTGATTATGCTTTGTGATTGAAATAACAATGCTCAGGCCTTTCCTTGAACACCGTTGCATGTCAGTATGCTCTAAAAAAAGTTACCCTGTCATCACTGCCTTCAATTTGTCATTAGTAAATACAACACATGCAGACAGGAATGTGTTGTTTAAAAGGAATTGTTTCTTATTCTCCTTTTGCAC